>NC_090732.1:75856874-75859374 GCF_036898095.1 Palaemon carinicauda | reverse complement strand
CTCAGTTGGAAGGATCAAGTTGGAAGATGGATATTGAAGACACATATACTCTCTCTACCTCAAGGCAAGAGGAAGGAGATAGCAAGCTCGGTCAGGTGTTTACTACAATTGAAGACAATCACCAGACGTCATCAGGAAAGAGTCTAGGACTCGTGACAATTTGCAGTGGTGATAAATTTAATCTTAAAAGCAAGAGTCAAAGATGGTAACAGAGTCTGAAGAAGGAAGGCATCAAATACTCAGAGAGATCTTCACAACAAGACCCAGACTTTACTGTACAAGCAGCTACAGCCGTGGTTCACTGCCAAGAGCTTGTCGACACACGTCCCTCTTCAGTTTCCTCCTCCATCAATGACAATCCACACAGACGCCTTGGATCAGGGTTGTTGGGTCATACCCCTACCAAGAAGATACATGGTCAGTGGTCAGTCAAAATTTCAAAAATTCCATATAAACATTCTGGAAGCCATGGCAGTTCTCCTCTCTCTAAAGTGACTGAACCCTAAGATAAAATCACACATCAAATTAGTTCTCGATGACAAGATTATTGTCCACTGCATCAATAGGCAGGGTTCAAGATCTCCACAGATCAAACACGTAATTTTGGCCACTCTCACTTTGTTGAGACGGAGAAATTGGCCTCTCGGCGGCTCACTTAGTAGGGGTTCGCAAAGTGACGGAGGACGCTCTTTCAAGATTCAAGCCTCTGGAAACAGAGTGGTCTCTAGATGCAAAATCATTCTTGAGCAAGTCCTAAACTGGAAAGTAGATCTCTTTCCAACGAGCTTCAACAAGAAGCCTCCCTCTAGTATGTGGCCCCAAATTTAGGTCTGGAATCAGCGCAGATAGATGCCATTATCCTGAGACATCTGTTGAAAGGGGCACGGTTGAGGATGGTTACATTTTTCACTATATGCTCCTTGTTATCTTAAAATCAAGTTTTTGGAGGCAATGCATTTTTATTGCACCCCGTTGCACGTGGAAAGATAATCTCTTAGATAGATGCTCCATCAATGCCACTATTACTTAAATTTTCCTCTCCTTATGCAAATGAACATAAAAGTGATTACTTTCAAATACGAAGCTTGAAGAGAAAACTTATTTGATATTCGAGCAAATAAAAAGAAAATTCGCCATCTTCATATTTATAATCTGTGGGGGAAAAATCATGATTAAAGTTCGGCTCATTTGACTCGCTGGAATGATTTGAATCAGGTGTTTGAGTCTGTGTCAAGTGTCAAACCTTCAGTCTTGCTTAAAGTGTGTTAAAGTGAAGACATACGCGCGCTCATAAAAACTATCCCAAGTAGGAGCTGCCTTGAGGAACTTCCCTCAGGACGACATGGCTATCTCACCAAAAAATAGATTTTTCATATGTCATACTGGTTTTATTCATATAACTTTGAAATTATATATTAGAGAGAGAGAGAGAGAGAGAGAGAGAGAGAGAGAGAGAGAGAGAGAGAGAGAGAGAGAGAGAGAGAGACCTAGTAATGTCGTAGAAAACCACATATTTAGGCGAATGAAAGGAAATCAGCAGTAATATGCATATATAAAATTTGAATTATATGAAAATTTATATATTCTATTATAAATTTTTATTAATTTAGTTTTTTTATAAAATAATCTGCAGATATCTTACATAAACTATTATATGGTTCAGCTCAATTAAAATGAAAGTGATATGGAGCCCTGAAACCAGTAGCCTAGATATTGGAGTAATAACAAACTAATGATTGTTTTCAATTAACTTTTGAAGGAGACTCGACTCTCTTATTAAAATAGATACTGCTTAAACCACTTGGTTCCTCAACTGTGCAGAACGCAGGGCTGCCATTCATATGATAAATATCGTACATGGACGATTATTCTGCCTCTGTTACGATACTACATCCAGCTATCGTACATCTTATGCTATAATTCTGGTATTTGTGTATTTTCATATTAAAAAGGCTGTCGAGGCTGGGATGGTCTGGAGTCCTCACTCGAAGTCCTTCAATATTTGAAGGGATTTTGAACGTTGGGTCCTAGGTGCCTCTGTAATCTCTTACTCTTACACAGTTGTCCCAAAGAGAAGAAAAGAAAAGAAAGAAATAGTTATTGATTTGGTTGGGAATTTTATTACCTAGTTGATGATGATGATGATAATGATAATGATGATGATGATGATGATGAGGACGAAAATGAAAAGTAAAAAAGAGTAATTTCGTAAAATATGGATATTAATATGAACGAAAAATGAGAAATTAAAATCAGAACTTTTTGACGTTTAGCTGGCTTATCATGAGTCTAATTGTAATAATGATGATACTGACAATATAAAATTTATTGTTTACAAGACTCAAGTTGATTTTTATACCAAAGGTTATGAGTTCTCTCTCTCTCTCTCTCTCTCTCTCTCTCTCTCTCTCTCTCTCTCTCTCTCTCTCTCTCTCTCTTAGTAGGTCTATATATGTGTGCATGTATGATCATGTACCGGTATATTGTCATGAAATTATTA
>NC_090732.1:75836874-75851874 GCF_036898095.1 Palaemon carinicauda | reverse complement strand
CTGACACCTCTAAACCTTAGTAGATTAACCTTAACTTAGTCTAGGGTACCACTCATACACCAGCCTGTAGCGCCTAAAAAACGGCTGTGTTGTGCTACAGACCCGTGAGCCCATGACCCATCTAATTAATCAATCATTAAAAAGTACCAGTGATTACCCTCACCTTTTAACCTTAAAGATCCCATATAATATACGCAAAATATTATAGTCTTCTGTAAACAAACCATGATTAATAAATCTTGAATATACATTTACTTCTACTCACTAAGTGCCCACTTCAACAGCACACACACCATAATTAGAACGATACAGATACTACCTTTAATAACTGCATAGCCCTCTGTCAATAATCTAATATTCAACGCTGCGAGAGAGAAAATCGGCAACAATATTATCTTTTCCTGGGATGTGGAAAAATTCTAAATTCCATTCTTACAGCATGAGACTCCACCTCATCAATCGTTGATTTTTATTCTTGTATCTGCTGATGAAGGTCAGGGGATTATGATCTGTCAAGACCTTAATAGGTGTATCTGAGGAGGAGAGATAAACCTGAAAATGATTAATAGCGAATATTAACGCAAGAGTCTCTTTCTCCACCGTTGAATACCTACGTTGGGCGGAGGACAATTTTTTTGAAAAGAATGCGACAGGATGAGAAACTCCCTGCTCGTCATTCTGCAACAACACCGCTCCTACACCAACGTCACTTGCATCCGTGGCAAGAGAAAAAGGAAGGTCAAAATCAGGAGCTCTCAAGACAGGGAAATTAATTAAAACTCTGTTTAAATTATCAAAAGCCCTTTGCGTTTCATCCGTCCAGACAAATGCTACCTTCTTTCTTAAGAGATTTGTTAACGGATCAGCTATATCCGAAAAATTCCTAATAAACCTTCGGTAGTACCCACTCAAACCAAGGAATCTTCTGACATCCCTCCTACATTTAGGGACTACCATGTTTTCAATACTTTCGATATTGGCCTGCTTAGGAGCAACTTTACCATTACCAACCTCATGACCCAAATATACCACCTTCGCCTTTGCGAAATCGCTTTTCTTTAAATTAATTACCAAATTTGCCTTTTTCAACACCTCAAATAGTGCCCTAATACGTTTTAAATGGGTTTCCCAATCATCGCTATAAATAACAATATCATCAATATACACAACACATCCTTCTAAACCATGGACTAAAGTATTCATTAACCTCTGAAAGGTGGCAGCCGCGTTCTTCATACCAAACGGCATAACTTTACATTGAAACAATCCCTGTGGTGTTACAAAAGCAGACTAGGCCCTTGCCCGCTTTGAAAGAGGAACTTGCCAATAACCCTTCAACAAATCGAATTTGCTAATGTATTTGGCCTTCCCCATTCGATCAATACAATCCTCAATTCGAGGTAATGGATAACAATCAGTTTTAGATAACTCATTCAACTTACGATAATTAAAACATAACCTGAAATCACCGTCGGATTTCTTTACCAATACAACAGGTGATGACCAAGGACTTTGACTAGGTTCAATTAGGTCATGTTTTAGCATATAATCCACTTCCTTTGCTACAACCTCATTTTTGAAGGGATTCGACCTGTAAGGAGATTGTTTCACAGGAGTGGCGCTACCTACCTCTACATCATGTTCAAGGACCGAAGTCCTACCCGGTACATCCGAAAATAATTCTTTATAATTAGTTACTAAATTTTTCAAAGACCTTTGTTCTTCCTTACCTAAATGTGAAATTACTCCCGAAAAATTTTCCAAAGACTTTCTATTATCCGACCGCAATTCACATCCATTAAAACAATTATCATCAATACCCTCCCCCTTTGAAAAAGAAAAATGGTTATTGTTCTCAGAATCTACCGTATTCCCAATAGTTGCCACAGGAATGACTTTTTCCCGTTCCATGTAAGCTTTCAACATATTTACATGACACAGTTGAAAAGTTTTCCTTCTTTGAGGTGTCTCCACTGAATGGTTAACTTCACTTACTTTTTTCAAAATTTTCTAAGGACCTGAAAAAGAAGCTTTCAATGGATTCCCTGGGAAGGGTAACAAAATCAATACTTTATCGCCTACCGCAAAGTCGCGTGCCTTGGACCTTCTATCAAAAGAGAACTTCATTCTTTTTTGGCTACATAATAAGTTTTCACCTGCAAATTTCCAAGCCTTGGTTAATTTATCGCCTAGATTAGACACATAATCCAATAAATTAACCTCAGGGACGTCTCCCTCCCAAGACTCACGAACCACATCAAGAGGACCTCGAACACAATGGCCAAACACAAGGTTGAAAGGCAAAAAACCTAAAGACTGACTTGGGACAGAACGAAAAGCGAACAACAAATAAGGTAATTCCTTATCCCATTCAGAACCATTAATCAAACAATATTTCTTTATCATAGATTTCAAGGTCTGATGAAATCTCTCCAGAGCTCCCTAACTTTCTGGATGATATGGAGAAGAGGTCACATGTTTTATACTTAACTCTGCCATTTTATCTCTGAAATACCTGCTAACAAAATTAGAACCACAATCCGATTAAATAATTTTAGGCATCCCAAACCTGGTAAAAAAGTCAATTAGTACATCTACAATTTTAACACTTTTTATCGTACGTAGTGGTATGGCCTCGGGATATCGAGACATCCTATCCATGATTGTCAAAATATACTCATTACCACTACGCGTCTTCGGTAATGGTCCAACCACATCAATAATGACTTCCTTAAAAGGTTCGAAATCGACAGGAATAGGACATAGAGGCGATTTTGGAATCCGCTGATTGGGTTTACCGACCCTCTGGCACACATCACAACTATTGACAAACTTCTTTACATCTGCCTTCAACTTCGGCCAATAATAATTCCCTAACAATTTGCAAGAAGTTTTATGAATTCCAAAATGGCCGGCCAAACCACTTTCGTACGCCAATGACATTAACTCCTTCCCGTAACCAAAGGGAACCATTATCTGTTTCACAATTTCATAATCAACATTATCCACCCCCATAGGCCTACTCAACCTATATAAAATATTATTAATTATCTTAAATTTGGGACCAGTCATATCAGACACCTCCTCTGACTCGATAGGGAGTTCCCGAAACTCCTTTTAATGGTCTTTGATTAGCTCTTCAGTAGTCCAATTTAACGTGTCCGTTACCATTCCAAAATCTACAGCTAGGCTATCACTACGATCTAAACTACTTAAATCTACATCAATTGTTGACTCTGCAGCGTCAACAATTCTAGCACTAGAACGAGTAACTGCTGCTACTTCACTATCAGGGTTTATCAATATCGGACGATTATTATTCTTCATAGCCACTCATTCCCTATCGCAACATCAACCTCCTTAACCGGGAATTTATCTACTATGGCCAATTTCACATTCCCTGCAAAGGAAGGGCAGATTAAATTACAACTTTCAATAGCATACGACTTTACAGTATCAGGAAAACCAGCCAATAACACAAATTCCCCACTTTTCAGTACAAAATTGCAAGGTAATGCCTCCCTTAGGATCAAAGATTGCGCTGCACCAGTATCACGCAAAATACGTACTCGTCTTTTCTCGGACGAATTTGCGGAAGAGACACTACCGAAGGACAAATACTTATTAAAGCAACCATGTAGTCATTGATCAGCGGACGTTGTTGGGGTCGGTTCTCTCTCTCTCTCTCTTCCACACCCATCACTGGCCTAACATTAGCGTTCTGGGATTTTCTAAACGCATAACACATGCTCTTTACGTGCCCCTTCTTATTGCAAAAGAAGCACGTCAATGTTTTCAATTTCTTCGGATTATATATGTTTTGCCTATTACCTCTGTTAGGAGAAAAACTATTATTAGCATTACCCTGATTATTACCCTGATTATTATTACTTCCATAATTATTTTTGTTAACCCTGGATAGGTACGGTGGGTCGTTTGCGACCCCGAGCGTCAAAAAAAAACAGGTTTTTCTCACGTGACTCACCCCTGTGACTGAATTTGTGGGTGATCGACCTGCAGGAGGTGTCTCCCCTACACGCTCTAGTAGTGTCCAGATGTGCATTGCTGTAGCTGTACTCCTTCCCCGATTTCTGAGACGCGTCGGGGTCGTTCGCGTCCGAGTTTACCCTTCTGAGGTAGTTTGCATAATTATCAAAGTTATTACGTATTATGAAATTGTCGTAGAATGGTGCAACTTGTATAGGTTATCAGTTGTGGAAAGTCTTGGTGGATTGTTTGGCTACCATGTGCATGTTTTTTTTTTTAGTTAAAATGTCGTTCATCACCACGAGGACTATTTTACCGCGAGTGCCCCTTTTTCATTTTTTTTCATTTTTTTGCCAAGTCATTTTTCCGTAAGATATTGCCAAATAGTGTCGTAAAACTTTTGCTTGTTTAGTGTTGGAAAGTGTGTCTAGATGATCTGGCTACCCATGCATGACTTTGTTTTTGTCAGATACGACGTAGTTATTGGTATATTGGGTATTTAACTGCGGTTACCAATTTCTGTTTTTTTTTTCAATATTTGTAAAAATTGCTACGTAGTAAGGAATTGCCGTATATTATTCATTTTTTTTTTTCATGTTTATGTGTTAGAAAGTGTGCCTTGATGGTTGGGCTAACACGTGCATGTCTTTTTTTTTATCTGAGATGTCGTATATTAGAATGTCGGGCATTTTACCGCGAGTGTCCCTTTTTAATTTTTTTTAATTTTTTTGCCAAGTCATATTTCCGTAAGATATTTCGAAATAGTGTCGTAAAACTTTTGCTTTTTTAATGTTGGAAAGTGTGTCTAGATGATCTGGCTACCCATGCGTGATTTTGTTTTTGTCAGATACGACGTAGTTATTGGTGTATTGGGTATTTAACTGCGGTTGCCAATTTCTGTTTTTTTTTTCAATATTTGTAAAAATTTACTACGTAGTAAGGAATTGCCGTATATTATTGATTTTTTTTTCATGTTTATATGTTAGAAAGTGTGCCTAGATGGTTGGGCTAACACGTGCATGTCTTTTTTTTTTATCTGAGATGCCGTATATTAGAATGTTGGGCATTTTTCCGCGAGTGCCCCTTTTTATTTGTTTTGCATTTTTTTGCTTAGTCATGTTACCGTAAGGAATTGGCAAGTAGTGTCGCAAAACTTATATTTTTATAGTGTTGGAAAGTGTTTCTAGATGATCTGGCTACCCATGCCTATTTTTTTTTTTAGCCAGATATGGCGTATATATAAGTATGTGTTCGATTTTCCTGTGATTGCCATTTTTTCGTTTTTTCCCATTTCTTTCAAAATTACTACGTACTAAGGAACTATCACAGAGTAATATTTCATTTATATGTTTATTTGTCGGAAAATATGCCTTGATGGTTTGCCTAGCACGTGGCTGAATTTTTTTTTTTTCTGAAATGCCGTATATTAGAATGGCCATTTTTCCACGAGTGCCCCTTTTTATTTGTTTTGCATTTTTTTGCTTAGTCATGTTACCGTAAGGAATTGGCAAGTAGTGTCGCAAAACTTATATTTTTATAGTGTTGGAAAGTGTTTCTAGATGATCTGGCTACCCATGCCTATCTTTTTTTTAGCCAGATATGGCGTATATATAGGTATGTGTTCGATTTTCCGGTGATTGCCATTTTTTCGTTTTTTCCCAATTCTTTCAAAATTACTACGTACTAAGGAACTATCACAGAGTAATGATTCCTCTAGATGTTTATTTGTCGGAAAATTTTGTTTACTTTTTTTTTGATTGAATATCATCAAATTTTTTTAGCTAAAATATTGTTTTACATTTTTTTTTTCGATTTTATTTCCCTTCAAAAAAAATTTTTTGGGTCAGAATTTTAATTTTATAGTCGTAAAATAATCGACAATTATCCAGCAACCCACCATACAATTTTTATGCATATCCAATAATAATTAGATTAGTAAATAACACCTTGAAATTGACATACCCTTCCTACATTTCAAGTGGCAGATTAGGGAGTCTGAGTCAGTGTGGTTGGCGGCCATTTTGTGGACATATCCGAAGCGTAAGCTGCCCTATCTATATATATTCTTGTTCCCTATAGAATTTGTGATATTTTGGTATATTTTTACCTGCATAAATATCATATTATATATTAAATATATGTATTTTTTTACGAAATTTCCAAGTACTCAAAAAATTACCTTTAGATATGGCCCCTGATATAAATGTAATTTACAAAATAATGAAGATTTTTTTACATATTTCTATTTTAGGATAACATATGTTTATTCCCTAAAAAAATTAGCCACTTCCTATTTCATTTGGGTACCCAAAAAAATTCATGAAATTTGGACAATTTTTTTTGGCCAAAAAAAGTTACCCTTTTTTTCTCATTTCAGATCTTCACCTCCTTGGGTCTGACTTCATCCAAAATACATCAAGATGTGTCCTAAACATTCAAGAATCAATTCCTAAAAGGATTTGTGTATATATGTATAAACTTTTTTTTTATGAATTTTTATGTCAGGTCTTTTTTTTCTACTTAATTTTTTAAAATATTTATAATAAATAGTTTTTCTGCAGATGAGTAGTATTTATCTTTACAGTTGTTTTAAGCATTCATTGAAGTTTTTTTTGGCAAAAGAAAAAAGGAGGTTACTGCAAAAACTGATTTTTCAAGAATTTTTTTTGGCGTCGGGGTCGTTCGCGTCCGAGTATACCCTTAAAGGGGTGTCCGAGGACCGTACCTATCCAGGGTTATACACCTTAGCATTATTATTCGGATTAGCATTATTATTCCTACCCATCTTAACCCTGGATAGGTACGGTGGGTCGTTTGCGACCCCGAGCGTAAAAAAAAAACAGGTTTTTCTCACGTGACTCACCCCTGTGACTGAATTTGTGGGTGATCGACCTGCAGGAGGTGTCTCCCCTACACGCTCTAGTAGTGTCCAGATGTGCATTGCTGTAGCTGTACTCCTTCCCCGATTTCTGAGACGCGTCGGGGTCGTTCGCGTCCGAGTTTACCCTTCTGAGGTAGTTTGCATAATTATCAAAGTTATTACGTATTATGAAATTGTCGTAGAATGGTGCAACTTGTATAGGTTATCAGTTGTGGAAAGTCTTGGTGGATTGTTTGGCTACCATGTGCATGTTTTTTTTTTTAGTTAAAATGTCGTTCATCACCACGAGGACCATTTTACCGCGAGTGCCCCTTTTTCATTTTTTTTCATTTTTTTGCCAAGTCATTTTTCCGTAAGATATTGCCAAATAGTGTCGTAAAACTTTTGCTTGTTTAGTGTTGGAAAGTGTGTCTAGATGATCTGGCTACCCATGCATGACTTTGTTTTTGTCAGATACGACGTAGTTATTGGTATATTGGGTATTTAACTGCGGTTGCCAATTTCTGTTTTTTTTTCAATATTTGTAAAAATTTACTACGTAGTAAGGAATTGCCGTATATTATTGATTTTTTTTTCATGTTTATGTGTTAGAAAGTGTGCCTTGATGGTTGGGCTAACACCTGCATGTCTTTTTTTTTTATCTGAGATGCCGTATATTAGAATGTTGGGCATTTTTCCGCGAGTGCCCCTTTTTATTTGTTTTGCATTTTTTTGCTTAGTCATGTTACCGTAAGGAATTGGCAAGTAGTGTCGCAAAACTTATATTTTTATAGTGTTGGAAAGTTTTTCTAGATGATCTGGCTACCCATGCCTATTTTTTTTTAGCCAGATATGGCGTATATATAAGTATGTGTTCGATTTTCCTGTGATTGCCATTTTTTCGTTTTTTCCCATTTCTTTCAAAATTACTACGTACTAAGGAACTATCACAGAGTAATATTTCATTTATATGTTTATTTGTCGGAAAATATGCCTTGATGGTTTGCCTAGCACGTGGCTGAAATTTTTTTTTTCTGAAATGCCGTATATTAGAATGGCCATTTTTCCACGAGTGCCCCTTTTTATTTGTTTTGCATTTTTTTGCTTAGTCATGTTACCGTAAGGAATTGGCAAGTAGTGTCGCAAAACTTATATTTTTATAGTGTTGGAAAGTGTTTCTAGATGATCTGGCTACCCATGCCTATCTTTTTTTTAGCCAGATAGGGCGTATATATAGGTATGTGTTCGATTTTCCGGTGATTGCCATTTTTTCGTTTTTTCCCAATTCTTTCAAAATTACTACGTACTAAGGAACTATCACAGAGTAATGATTCCTCTAGATGTTTATTTGTCGGAAAATTTTGTTTACTTTTTTTTTGATTGAATATCATCAAATTTTTTTAGCTAAAATATTGTTTTACATTTTTTTTTTCGATTTTATTTCCCTTCAAAAAAAATTTTTTGGGTCAGAATTTTAATTTTATAGTCGTAAAATAATCGACAATTATCCAGCAACCCACCATACAATTTTTATGCATATCCAATAATAATTAGATTAGTAAATAACACCTTGAAATTGACATACCCTTCCTACATTTCAAGTGGCAGATTAGGGAGTCTGAGTCAGTGTGGTTGGCGGCCATTTTGTGGACATATCCGAAGCGTAAGCTGCCCTATCTATATATATTCTTGTTCCCTATAGAATTTGTGATATTTTGGTATATTTTTACCTGCATAAATATCATATTATATATTATATATATGTATTTTTTTACGAAATTTCCAAGTACTCAAAAAATTACCTTTAGATATGGCCCCTGATATAAATGTAATTTACAAAATAATGAAGATTTTTTTACATATTTCTATTTTAGGATAACATATGTTTATTCCCTAAAAAAATTAGCCACTTCCTATTTCATTTGGGTACCCAAAAAAATTCATGAAATTTGGACAATTTTTTTTGGCCAAAAAAAGTTACCCTTTTTTTCTCATTTCAGATCTTCACCTCCATGGGTCTGACTTCATCCAAAATACATCAAGATGTGTCCTAAACATTCAAGAATCAATTCCTAAAAGGATTTGTGTATATATGTATAAACTTTTTTTTTATGAATTTTTATGTCAGGTCTTTTTTTTTCTACTTAATTTTTTAAAATATTTATAATAAATAGTTTTTCTGCAGATGAGTAGTATTTATCTTTACAGTTGTTTTAAGCATTCATTGAAGTTTTTTTTGGCAAAAGAAAAAAGGAGGTTACTGCAAAAACTGATTTTTCAAGAATTTTTTTTGGCGTCGGGGTCGTTCGCGTCCGAGTATACCCTTAAAGGGGTGTCCGAGGACCGTACCTATCCAGGGTTATACACCTTAGCATTATTATTCGGATTAGCATTATTATTCCTACCCATCTTAACCCTGGATAGGTACGGTGGGTCGTTTGCGACCCCGAGCGTAAAAAAAAAACAGGTTTTTCTCACGTGACTCACCCCTGTGACTGAATTTGTGGGTGATCGACCTGCAGGAGGTGTCTCCCCTACACGCTCTAGTAGTGTCCAGATGTGCATTGCTGTAGCTGTACTCCTTCCCCGATTTCTGAGACGCGTCGGGGTCGTTCGCGTCCGAGTTTACCCTTCTGAGGTAGTTTGCATAATTATCAAAGTTATTACGTATTATGAAATTGTCGTAGAATGGTGCAACTTGTATAGGTTATCAGTTGTGGAAAGTCTTGGTGGATTGTTTGGCTACCATGTGCATGTTTTTTTTTTTAGTTAAAATGTCGTTCATCACCACGAGGACCATTTTACCGCGAGTGCCCCTTTTTCATTTTTTTTCATTTTTTTGCCAAGTCATTTTTCCGTAAGATATTGCCAAATAGTGTCGTAAAACTTTTGCTTGTTTAGTGTTGGAAAGTGTGTCTAGATGATCTGGCTACCCATGCATGACTTTGTTTTTGTCAGATACGACGTAGTTATTGGTATATTGGGTATTTAACTGCGGTTGCCAATTTCTGTTTTTTTTTCAATATTTGTAAAAATTTACTACGTAGTAAGGAATTGCCGTATATTATTGATTTTTTTTTCATGTTTATGTGTTAGAAAGTGTGCCTTGATGGTTGGGCTAACACCTGCATGTCTTTTTTTTTTATCTGAGATGCCGTATATTAGAATGTTGGGCATTTTTCCGCGAGTGCCCCTTTTTATTTGTTTTGCATTTTTTTGCTTAGTCATGTTACCGTAAGGAATTGGCAAGTAGTGTCGCAAAACTTATATTTTTATAGTGTTGGAAAGTTTTTCTAGATGATCTGGCTACCCATGCCTATTTTTTTTTAGCCAGATATGGCGTATATATAAGTATGTGTTCGATTTTCCTGTGATTGCCATTTTTTCGTTTTTTCCCATTTCTTTCAAAATTACTACGTACTAAGGAACTATCACAGAGTAATATTTCATTTATATGTTTATTTGTCGGAAAATATGCCTTGATGGTTTGCCTAGCACGTGGCTGAAATTTTTTTTTTCTGAAATGCCGTATATTAGAATGGCCATTTTTCCACGAGTGCCCCTTTTTATTTGTTTTGCATTTTTTTGCTTAGTCATGTTACCGTAAGGAATTGGCAAGTAGTGTCGCAAAACTTATATTTTTATAGTGTTGGAAAATGTTTCTAGATGATCTGGCTACCCATGCCTATCTTTTTTTTAGCCAGATATGGCGTATATATAGGTATGTGTTCGATTTTCCGGTGATTGCCATTTTTTCGTTTTTTCCCAATTCTTTCAAAATTACTACGTACTAAGGAACTATCACAGAGTAATGATTCCTCTAGATGTTTATTTGTCGGAAAATTTTGTTTACTTTTTTTTGATTGAATATCATCAAATTTTTTTAGCTAAAATATTGTTTTACATTTTTTTTTTCGATTTTATTTCCCTTCAAAAAAAATTTTTTGGGTCAGAATTTTAATTTTATAGTCGTAAAATAATCGACAATTATCCAGCAACCCACCATACAATTTTTATGCATATCCAATAATAATTAGATTAGTAAATAACACCTTGAAATTGACATACCCTTCCTACATTTCAAGTGGCAGATTAGGGAGTCTGAGTCAGTGTGGTTGGCGGCCATTTTGTGGACATATCCGAAGCGTAAGCTGCCCTATCTATATATATTCTTGTTCCCTATAGAATTTGTGATATTTTGGTATATTTTTACCTGCATAAATATCATATTATATATTAAATATATGTATTTTTTTACGAAATTTCCAAGTACTCAAAAAATTACCTTTAGATATGGCCCCTGATATAAATGTAATTTACAAAATAATGAAGATTTTTTTACATATTTCTATTTTAGGATAACATATGTTTATTCCCTAAAAAAATTAGCCACTTCCTATTTCATTTGGGTACCCAAAAAAATTCATGAAATTTGGACAATTTTTTTTGGCCAAAAAAAGTTACCCTTTTTTTCTCATTTCAGATCTTCACCTCCATGGGTCTGACTTCATCCAAAATACATCAAGATGTGTCCTAAACATTCAAGAATCAATTCCTAAAAGGATTTGTGTATATATGTATAAACTTTTTTTTTATGAATTTTTATGTCAGGTCTTTTTTTTTCTACTTAATTTTTTAAAATATTTATAATAAATAGTTTTTCTGCAGATGAGTAGTATTTATCTTTACAGTTGTTTTAAGCATTCATTGAAGTTTTTTTTGGCAAAAGAAAAAAGGAGGTTACTGCAAAAACTGATTTTTCAAGAATTTTTTTTGGCGTCGGGGTCGTTCGCGTCCGAGTATACCCTTAAAGGGGTGTCCGAGGACCGTACCTATCCAGGGTTAACCCAACAAGACTTCACATTTGTCGTTACTCCCCCTAACTCACTCTTATGAGACAAGCAATATTCGTCACTAGCGATGGCTACCTCCTGAACGGTCTCGAGTTTTAACTCTTCGAGGTGGACCTTCAGTTTATCCGGGACACACCTCTTAAACTCCTCCACCAACATTAACTCTTTCAATCTCTCAAAATCTCCCACCTCCTTGGACTTAAACCAATCACTAGCATACTGTTCCTTCGCCCTGGCAAATTCAACAAAAGTTTGTTCCCTACATTTTTCTAAGTTCTGGAAGCATTGCCTATAAGCTTAAGGGACTAACTCATAGGCCTTCAAGACAATAGCCTTTACACTCTCATAATCTGCTGATAGATCCTCCTCCAGCGTTACATATACCGTCTGAGCTCTTCCAACCAATTTACTTTGTATAAGAGTGGTCCAATACTCTTGGGGCCACTCCAACCTTGCTGCAATCCTCTCAAATGACACAAAAAACTCTGCTACATTATTCTCTTCAAATTTAGGTACAAATTTGAGAGCCTGCGCTAAATTAATAGCAGGCGTTACTAACCTATTTGGGGAATGGGCGGGGGAAAAAGAAACCGAGTTTCTCATAGCAATCTCATGCTGCCTCTCCTTTTCTCTTTCCTCTGCCTTAAACTTTTCCATTTCAAATTCCATTTGTCTCAGGGCAATTTGCCTATCCAAAATTTCTACAGACAATACTTTATTAGGTTTCACCTCTTGTTCCCCACCTGTCTTTACAGTTTTAAAATAATCATAAAAGTTGAAATAGCAATACACATTTCTTATGGACACATCATATTCCAATTCAAAATGCTCTGCTACAATTTCCAAGTCTTCCCTATTTAACTCTGCCAACCTCTCCTGCCACCCCTCTCCTCTAAGGAGTTCGAATACATTAACAGCCATGATCACTTATTCACACAAAACACTAAATTTACATAAAACAACACCGAGGAGGTGAAAATACACTGCCTGAAAAAAAAATTACCCCAAGAATCAACTTTGTACAAACACAGGTGAATTCTCAGGAACGAAAGATCCTGTCACGGTCGCCACTTGTGATAACTGGCTTTGACCACCACTCAAAACACTACACTTATCAAATAGTATTCACCGTCATACAGTACTAAGTCCACTAAAGGTGGAATAGTAACCAAACATCAATACGAGTGCAAAGTCAACTCAAGGGGACAAAGAAAATACCACAAAAATTTCCTTAATTTTAATACATAATAACTAGACAGAAATAACACCTGAACCACAATAATACATTAATAAATGATACACACTCAATCTTACCTCCCTGTAAAAGAAAACAATTACACAATTACAGAAAGGTCATCAACACATGCATACTAAATGGAGAGAGGGTCCAGAAAGGAGAAGGCCAACGAAAAGTGAGAACATCCTAACAAATACAAACTAACTATCCCTATCAAATTGACGATGGCTGGTTTGATTGAAAGGCTTTCACAAGCTCCAGTAATGACGTCAGCTGACTATCACAGGTCGTGATCACGATACTTAAATAGGTATAAATATTATTACCTTGGGACAGAGAGGTCCCCTTGGCTTTTACTGAACCAAGGGCAGTACACAAAATGTAGGATGAAACGTCCTTGCTGCAGAGAAAGGATATCCAAAACAAGCTCAACAGCTTCACAATATGGCTCTGCAAAGGCGTGGAATAATATAGATCCAATCACAAATGTCGTGCCCTACAAGGTTGGAGGCTCAGAAACACACTAAGGAACCATCCTCAAAAAAAGCCCCTCCAAAACTCCGTTCACGCAGGAGCGCAGCCACCTAACCAACACCACTTGAAAATATAAAACAGCTGTTAGTCCATTATAAACACTAACATAACCACCAGTGAAAAGACAAACTATTAAAGAAGGTAAACAATAAGTCTACAGTATATTTAACCTTATGCATCTATAAAAACTTAAATAATTTAGAAATATATAGCAATAATGTTACACCTCCTCACCCAACCAAAAAAAAAATTCCCAAAATTTTTTTTTTCTAAAGTGATTTGAATTACAACATACAGGTTATCACATAATGAAATATTAAACCAACACTCAAAAAATTTTGAATATTAAACCAACACTCAAAAATAATTATTAAACAAACTGCAAAAACATGACAAACAAAAGGAAAGAGGGGGGCAAGTACCAAGGTTTGCAGCTCACAAGGATAGCAATATATAACCAATACTGAAAAAAATCTTAAACCTAAATAAATTAATCACAAGTAAACTTTCCAAAACCAGAAAACCAAAACATCACCATTCGATAAATAGGTACCCAACCTAAAAATTTCACATCACTCATATCGTTAATAAACTTAATTAAGAGTCATTGCACTAACAGCCGGATTCTGTATATATAATCCAAAAGCTATAACCTTTTCCACACTCAATACACTGTTCATTTTCAGGGATACACATCACTCACTATCAATAAATGTTGATCACAAAAACCACTGTCTATTTCAGTGTTATATATCACACTCATCACCATAGTGTCCAATACATACACACACACCGAACGACACAGAGAAGACCACCACAAGACTTCCCTGCGCAAACAAACAAACAAACTCGATGAAGCGTAATTATTAGCCTGAAAATACAGAATACCAGATTAGTGCCTATCTCTTTTCTTAGCTTATTATAAACCTTATCGTACCTGACACCTCTAAACCTTAGTAGATTAACCTTAACTTAGTCTAGGGTACCACTCATACACCGGCCTGTAGCGCCTAAAAAACGGCTGTGTTGTGCTACAGACCCGTGAGCCCATGACCCATCTAATTAATCAATCATTAAAAAGTACCAGTGATTACCCTCACCTTTTAACCTTAAGGATCCCATATAATATACGCAAAACATTATAGTCTTCTGTAAACAAACCATGATTAATAAATCTTGAATATACATTTACTTCTACTCACTACGTGCCCACTTCAACAGCACACATACCATAATTAGAACGATACAGATACTACCTTTAATAACTGCATAGCCCTCTGTCAATAATCTAATATTCAACGCTGCGAGAGAGAAAATCGGCAACAATATTATCTTTTCCTGGGATGTGGAAAAATTCTAAATTCCATTCTTACAGCATGAGACTCCACCTCATCAATCGTTGATTTTTATTCTTGTATCTGCTGATGATGGTCAGGGGATTATGATCAGTCAAGACCTTAATAGGTGTATCTGAGGAGGAGAGATAAACCTGAAAATGATTAATAGCGAATATTAACGCAAGAGTCTCT
>NC_090732.1:75814374-75829374 GCF_036898095.1 Palaemon carinicauda | reverse complement strand
TATAAATATATATATATATATATATATATATATATATATATATATATATATATATATATATATATATATATATATATATATATATATATATATATATAACAAATGCAGCCATTTCTAGTCCACCTAAAGACAAAAGCCTCTAACATGTCCTTAGTCATGTCTGAGACCATTTTCATCACTAACCTAATATGGGTGGCTCTGACTAGTACAGCTTTGCTGATCATGACGATACATACAGTATATATTCAAATATATATATATATATATATATATATATATATATATATATATATATATATATATATATATATATATACATATATACCTCCCATATGATCGTTTGCTGTGAGCAGTCAGACTAAAGTCTCCCACCATCACAAATCTACAGTGGCTAGCTTGGTAATGAAATCTGCCAAACACCAACGATGACTAAGAACCTGTGCGAGGCCTTTATCCTGCAGTGGACTGGAAACAGCTGTATTTGTTATTATTTGTATACTGTATACGTCTTGTTGAAATGTGATCCAGAAGTTCGAAAGTCTATTCATGATAATAGTGATAAAGTTATGAACTTCTTGATAAAGAATGATGGTAAAGTGAAATATATAAACTTCACTAAGTTGAACGAACCTGATGATCATACAGTGAATTCAAGGAATTGCAAAGTTTGCAATTTGGAAATGAAGAGATTATCAGATAAAGGGGACCTTGAATTCCAAGGATTTCATATATAGCGCCTATCTAAATATTCAGATTCGAGAATTGATAAATAAGAAATATCCAGTTCTGGAAAGAAACTGAAGACATTCTTGTTCTCTTCAATGTTTCGATTCTGTGGATTCGACAATAAATGGCAGTTGTAGAGTGATATCGTTACGATAAACTGATTTTGTAGGTCCTGTGGAGAGTCAAGTTTCCCTACGTAATAGGACCAGAAAAGAAATCCTTAAAGTAAAGTAAGTAAAATATACAATATATGCATTGAAATCATACATACTTTCATATACAGGTCTTTGTCTTCAGACAAATTTTGACTATCTACACATTGGTACTTTTACGTGTATACAAAAATCTTATTAAATTTTACCACACTCGTTTTGTAGGGGGGAGAGAGAGAGAGAGAGAGAGAGAGAGAGAGAGAGAGAGAGAGAGAGAGAGAGAGAGAGAGAGAGAGAGAGAGAGAGAGAGAGAGAATCACCATTTGATCCACATTTTTGAATGTAAGATATTCGTTTTGTGTTAACATACATACATACATACATATGTCAGACAGAATCATCACACATACATACATACATACATACATACATACATACATACAGAACCCTCTCACATTAGGTTCATTTACTTTGCAAGCAGAGGCAGAGGAGTTTATTCAGTGATAAAAGACCTATTATAATGAATGTCCTTCTTCTCTTGTTCTACAAAACGACGCTAAATAAGTGTAAGCACACCTCTTCTTTGGCCTCTCTCTCTCTCTCTCTCTCTCTCTCTCTCTCTCTCTCTCTCTCTCTCTCTCTCTCTCTCTCTCTCTCTCTCTCTCTCTTCTGAAAGACATAGTAAAGATGCAAAATCTAGACTCTAGAGAATAAGTAGTTTGAAAACTCCTTAGTGTTTTGGTCAGGTTGTTAAAGATTCGTATTTGTTGAATTGATATTTTACATCCCCAGGAATGACCTGAACTTTGGGCATTCCCTAGGGGCCCAAGGGGACCACAAAGGACCATTATATGTCTGGAGATCCTTCAATCCTACAACCGGTACATTCAACAACACCAGACAAATACAAATTTATGTCCAAAATGAGGAGAAGCGAGTGGAAATGAGGAGGAGGAGATGGAGAAGAGGAGGAGATGGTGAGGAGGAGGAGATGGAGAGGAGGAGGAGATGGTGAAGAGGATAATAATAATAATAATAATATAATAATAATTCTTTATTTCCAATATTTACATTGGGTATTCATAAAATATAAGGCTACAATTAGTAAAGTCATCTTACAAATAGTTCAAATATTTGTTATTTTAGACATACAAAAGTTGTTATAAGAATCAGCAGATCGGCTAAAACTTTGTAATTGAAATAATTCATCAGTAATAAAAGAATATCATGAAATCAGAAAGTATTTACTTAGAATATAGTGAGTAAAAATTACTCTTGCCGAATAATGAAATACATTGTCATAGACCACATAAGTTGTGTTAAAAACAAGTCATGTACAAATCATATTAAAATAACACATAGTAATCAAATATGCATTCTAGATTATAAGGAAATCTTAATTTGTAAATAAAAGCCATCTTATCCATAAATATTATCTAAAACTAATTCCAACATCTATAGAAGTACAGTAGTGCCATCAAAAGCACTTTTAATAAGCCAATTAAGCATAACATTCTTACATTAATCGGGACCATTTAAAATTAGTTTCTTTAAGTTTACATTAAAAGCAGCGAGAGAGGATTTTTGTTTAATTGTGCCAGGTACTTTATTGTATAATGCTGGGCCTCGAACTCTAAACTGGCGGGAGCCTATCTCTGTTTTCGCCCTTTCTACATATAGATTTTCCTGCTGTCGAGTAGAAACCCCATTAACTGCGTGTACTGTTGGAAAATCGTATAACCATTCAGGAGTTATTTTACGTATTGTTTTAAATACCAAATTACAGACATCTATGGTATATTTGTCTTTTATCTTTAACCATTCTAATTTTTTGAGGTAAGGGGATATGTGGTCATGTTTTTTTACATTACCAACAGCCACTCGGGCGGCAAAGTTTTGAAGTTTTTGAACCCTTTTCATTTGTGTAGAGCCAGTTACTCCCCAAATTCTTAAACAGTAGTTGATTATACTCATAGCCAGCGACTGAACAACTATTTTACGCGTAGAGGAATCAAATGAGGAGGAGGAGATGGAGATAAGGAAGAGATGGTGAGGAGGAGGAGATGGAGAGGAGGAGGAGATGGTGAGGAGGAGGAGATGGAGAGGAGGAGGAGATGGAGAGGAGGAGGAGATGGTGAGGAGGAGATGGTGAGGAGGAGGAGATGGTGAAGAGGGGGAGATGGAGAGGAGGAGGAGATGGTGAGGAGGAGGAGATGGTGAGGAGGAGGAGATGGAGAGGAGGAGGAGATGGTGAGGAGGAAGAGATTGAGAGGAGGAGGAGATGGAGAGGAGGAGGAGATGGTGAAGAGGGGGAGATGGAGAGGAGGAGGAGATGGTGAGGAGGAGGAGATGGAGAAGAGGAGGAGATGGAGAGGAGGAGGAGATTGAGAGGAGGAGGAGATGGAGAGGAGGAGGAGATGGTGAGGAGGAGATGGTGAGGAGGAGGAGATGGTGAAGAGGGGGAGATGGAGAGGAGGAGGAGATGGTGAGGAGGAGGAGATGGTGAGGAGGAGGAGATGGAGAGGAGGAGGAGATGGTGAGGAGGAGGAGATTGAGAGGAGGAGGAGATGGAGAGGAGGAGGAGATGGTGAGGAGGAGATGGTGAGGAGGAGGAGATGGTGAAGAGGGGGAGATGGAGAGGAGGAGGAGATGGTGAGGAGGAGGAGATGGTGAGGAGGAGGAGATGGAGAGGAGGAGGAGATGGTGAGGAGGAGGAGATGGTGAGGAGGAGGAGATGGAGAGGAGGAGGAGATGGAGAGGAGGAGGAGATGGTGAGGAGGAGATGGTGAGGAGGAGGAGATGGTGAAGAGGGGGAGATGGAGAGGAGGAGGAGATGGTGAGGAGGAGGAGATGGTGAGGAGGAGGAGATGGAGAGGAGGAGGAGATGGTGAGGAGGAAGAGATTGAGAGGAGGAGGAGATGGAGAGGAGGAGGAGATGGTGAAGAGGGGGAGATGGAGAGGAGGAGGAGATGGTGAGGAGGAGGAGATGGAGAAGAGGAGGAGATGGAGAGGAGGAGATGGAGAAGAGGAGGAGTTGGAGAGGAGGCGGAGGAGAAGGAGAGGAGGAGTCCGTGTAATGACAACGTTATTTTCTATACAATTTAGCCTAGATATTTAATTCTTAACTAATGAAACAAATGTTGTCTAAGCATAAGACTATGTTCTTATTCCGATTAATAAAGAATATGAAACCTTAGTTCTCCTGTTATTCATGCGGATTCTTACAATACAAGAGAGAGAGAGAGAGAGAGAGAGAGAGAGAGAGAGAGAGAGAGAGAGAGAGAGAGAGAGAGAGAGAGGGGTTAACTGATTTTGTGTAGTGGTTCGTTGCAATGTATGGTCCTTTTACATAGGCGTATGGGTCGGGGACTCTGAGGGCTACAGGCCCCCACTTTTAGCGGAAAATTTACTTTTCTAATTTACTTCTTTACCTTTTACTTCAGAGAAAATTAAAAGATATTAAACTTCAAAAATTTAGTAACTAATTTTTCACAAGAATTATCATTCAAAAGTAATTCCTGGAATAGAAGGAATTTGTTAAAATGCATTTCCCTGTTTGGATAAGGAATATATATATATACATACACATATATATATATATATATATATATATATATATATATATATATATATATATATATATATATATATATATATATATATATATATGCATGTATACATTTAGTGTATGTATATAATTTTATATAAATATACATATACAAATATCATGATATTTGAGCATATGTATATATGTACATAATTATATATAAGTATACATACATAATAATTTATATATATATATATATATATATATATATATATATATATATATATATATATATATATATATATGTGTGTGTGTGTGTGTGTGTGTGTGTGTGTGTGCGTGTGTGTGTGTTTGTGTGTGTGTGTGTTTATGTATTATATGTATCATCATATAAGTGCATATAATTAAACATAATTATATATATAGATAAATAGATAGATAGATAGATATACGATATATATATAAATATATATATATATATATATATATATATATATATATATATATATATATATATATATATATATATATATATATATATATATATATATGCGTGTATGTGTGTGTTTGAGTGTGTGCATACATACATATACCAGCAAATTTTCTTAATTCGTGAATCCACTAACCTCTCTTCCTTCTCCTGTTTTGCTTGCAATCCCTATGGGCCCATTCTGTTATCATTAATGTTCATATATCATCTGTCCTTCTCATTATATGTCCTGCCCATGTCCATTCCTTCTTCTTGTATGTTGTTAGAATATCCTCTACTTTTGTTTGCTCTCGTATCCATGTTGCTCTTTTTCTGTCTCTTAGTGTTAATCCCATCATTATTCTTTCCATAGGTCTTTGAGTTGTAACTAGCTTATGCTCTAAAGTTGATAGTGGGGAAGCACTTACTGTCTGTCCTATGTATGTATATTCATTAACAATCTCTAGAGGTTCCTCCTTAGTCCTTATTTGATATCTCTCTGCCTTTTCACTGAACATTATGTCAGTTTTACTCATATTCCTTTTAAGTCCTACAATTCTGCTTTCTCCATTGAAATCTTCTATTATATTTTTCAATTCCTTCCATGATTAAATAAATAGAACTAAGTTATCTTCAAATCTTAAGTTATTAAGGTATTCCCCATTAATGTTAATTCCTAAATTTCCCAATCTAGATTCTAAAAACCCTTGGCCATGCTGTGAATAATTTAGGAGAAATAAGGTTTCTTTTTCTAATATTTTTCCCAACTGGAAATTTCTCACTTAATTTATGAAGTTTTAGGATTTCTGTCCTCCCCGTATCTTCAAGTGTTCTAGCATAAGTATCATCTATTCCTTGTCTTTGAAGGGCTTTCATTACTGCTGTAATTTTGACAGAATCAAAAGCTTTTTCATAGTCTTTAAATGTCATACATTAGGGTTTGTCTTTCTTCCATTCGCTTGGATATGGTTAGCTGTTGAATATCCGCTTCTAAAACCTGCCTGCTCTCATGGCTCATTAAAGTTTAGCTTTCTTTTCATTTTGCCTGTTATGATCTTTGTAAATATTTCATATCTTAGTGAGAGTAAACTTATTGGGTATTAATTTTCAGGTCTTTTGTTTCTTTTATGTGAAATAATAAATGATAAGGTTTTTCCAAGCAGAAGGCGTAGAGCGGTTTTGCAAACATTTTGTGTAAAATTTAACGATATTTACTACTATGAAATATTCTCCATCTAAATCATTTGTTAGGCCATCTAATGCTTTGTGTCTTTTCCTGCCTTTCAAAGGCTTTTTTTACTTCTACTCTCACTTTCGGTACCGGCTCAGGAGTTTCCTTATTTCTATTGGCAAAGTTATTACTTATATTACTATTGTATAGCATCATGTAGAAATCCTCTGCAATTTCATCACTCCATCTCTTTAGCCTTTTGCTGATAATTCCTTTTCGTCGTTGAAGCAAATATCTATTGGCGCCTTTTTCAAAGTCTTCTTTTCATTAATCTTATATTTCTTCTTTTCTTTAGTGTTTTCTCAATTTTGGTCTGATTGTGTTAATAAATTTATGTTTTTATTTTAGTTATTGTTTTGGATAGTTATGCTAATTGCGTGTCATCTCCCTTGGATTTTACCCTCATACCCAATTTTATCTTTATAAGACTTTTGGTGTTTTTTGTCTTTTCTGTGTTGTTAAATAGTGATCAGAAAATGCATTCTGCTGAAGAAGTCAATGAATCCCAGGTCTTGAGTGGCCAGCCGCTTATAACCAAAATCTCTAAAAACGTGAATGGAGTTCTCCAAGCCTCCAGTGTAGTCAACTCGCTTCCCGACCTGTGTGCTGAAATTCAGGCCCTGAAATCGTTACTCTCGGGTCAATTTTCTAACCTCGTATCACAAGTGAGTGACCTAAAGGACAAAATGGAGTCTATTGAGGAAAGGGTCACTGCTGCGGTGGAGGACAAACTACGCCACCATCTACAAGAAATAGACCGTAAAATTAGTGAAAAGGACAAAATAATTACCGACCTAACAAATAGGGTGGCGACACTTGAAGCCAGGCCAGACACATCTAGAGAAATGGAAATTCTCGAGGAGAAGCTGGATGAGATGGAAGCCCAAATGATATGTGATAATCTTGTCCTGTCTGGCCCTGCTTTGCCCGCTCCCCAACCAAACGAGGATACACGGAATATAGGCCGAGATCTCGTGGAAAGGTGTGTCCAAAAGAATTTTCCTGACCACGTCTTCCTTGAAGGGCGAAGGATCGGTAAGAGAAGGGTCGATGGGTCTTTTGAAAACAACAACATCTTGCTGAAAGTGATGTCGCGAGCTGTGAAGGCAGACATCAGACACTCGTGTTTTCAACACAGGAATGACACTCACAAAGAAACGTGATAAGCTTTTTTATGAATTGCGTAGAGTGAAAAGACAGCAGTATACCGGTCTGTTCCTACATACTCGCGACGGAGTTATTAAAGTGAAAACTTCCTCAGCGGGCAAAACTTTTGTTATCCGTACCCGAAAGGACCTTGATCTGTTCTACAGTAGTACAGGGCTTAGTGCCCCTGAGTGATTTCAAAATATGTGCTAAATACTGCATTGTTTTCAGTTTCTGTAACCATTTTTTCTAACCTCATTAGTTTTTCACATTTAAATTTTTGAATTTACACTCACAATTTTTTTCTTTTTTTCAAATTGCATTATTTTTCTTTTAACACTGCCATTTCCACTATTGTTAGTAATATCATTACTATTATCAAATTTACTATTATTACTTTTACTGATATTAATATCATTATTATTTTTTTTTCTTTTTTATTACTACTATTATTGTTAATATTATTTTTATTATTCCTATTTCTGTATTGTAATTACAACAATTATTTCCTTGTTTATAATTTTTATAACTATTTCCATTTTTCACCGTAACGAAATATTTTCATTTTTGTATTTTTAAGCATATTGTTACTAAACTATTAATTACTAATTTCAACTGTGGTTACGTCTCATGAACACAAATCCTGTATATCACATTGATCCTGATGAAAACTTTATTGATTTTGTGAACACATCTGATCTGTTTTCCTGTAAATATTACACTACTGACACATTTAATGATTCTCTCCCTAATCATATGCGGCAATGCCTTTCATTAATAAGTTTTAATATTCGAAGTTTCAAGAAGAACCATGACGAATTTATTGGCTACTTAAATAACTGCAACCATGAATTTGATATCATTGTATTGACCGAAACATGGGCTAAGGAAGAAACTCACTGCATGAATTATCTTCCTGGGTATAATGCGTGTCACAATTATCGGGAAGGTCGGAGGGGCGGCGGTGTGAGCATTTTCGTTAAAGACTCTATTGATTTTCAACCTCTTGATGACTTCTTCAACATTTCTAATGATAATTTTGAAAGTGTCGGTGTGACGGTTTCTATACCAAACTCGCCTCATAAAACAGTAATCTTAGGTATCTACAGACGTCCAGGAGGTAACGGAAATATGTTTTTCGACTCGTTAGAGGAGGTGCTAAGAAATCCAGGTATCTCCCCTATGAATACAATTGTCGCTGGGGACTTTAACATCTGCTTAATGAGGGAAGGGGAGAGCGAGACCACCCGCAGACTGATTAACACAATGCGATCTTTTGACTTTCGCCCGTCAATAACTAGACCAACAAGAGTCGGCTCGAATGACTCGCTGTCTTGTATCGACCATATTTGGGCAAATAATAATCTTGTTGGTAATAGTGGGATATTCTTAGTAGATATCACAGATCATTTCCCAATTTTCTGTAGTCTATTAATGCCTATATTAAACAACGTAGACAACAAAATAAAAATTCAATTCAGAGATATGAGCGAAGTGAATGACAGGAAATTCACGGAACTCCTGAGGGGGAAAGACTGGACCGAATATGGTCAAGCCTCATTAGATCCTCACCTGGGGGCGGCCTCTTTTACGGATGAAATAGACAGCTTTTTCAATGAATGCTTTCCTTTAAAAACAAAATATTTAAGTGTTAAAAGATTGGTGAATAAGTGGCTCTCCAAAGGGCTACTGAAATCAATTAACATTAAACATAATTTATATCGAAGAATGAAATTGGGTGCTTATAGTGCCCAACGCTATAGAAACTATTGTAATATGTTGCTTACATTAATTCGCGTGGCAAAGAAAAAATATTTTGATAGTACTTTTGATCAACTCCGAAATGATGCTAAAAAATCCTGGGATCTCATGAATTCCTCCCTTAGGCCTGGAAAGAAAAAGCGCACTTCGCTAAGAAAACTCATTGGTCGTAACGGCGAAACTATTACTGACAGCCAACAGATTGCAAATGCTTTTAATCTTCATTTCTCTACAATTGGCATTACTCTCCGAGATGCCCTGCCTCAAAATAATCAGTTAGATTTTCATTCCTATTTGCCTCCTTCAAATCAGCACTCTATTTATTTGACCCCATCTTCTCCACTTGAAGTAATCAACATTATAAAAAAACTAAAGAACAAAAAAGCAAATATTCATTCTCCCCCTACTAAACTATATAAGAATAATGCTAGTTTACTTGCCTTTCCTATATCCTTATTGTTCAACCGTTGTACTGCCTCTGGCATTTATCCTGACATTTTTAAAATAGCGTGCGTTACTGTGCTACATAAGTCTGGTGATAAATCGGATGTCAATAACTATAGACCAATAAGTTGCCTTCCCTTATTGAATAAAATTTTTGAAAAATTATTGTACAATCGACTCTACTCTTTCTTTACTAGATGTAATATCTTTTCTACCTGTCAGTATGGCTTTCTGCGTGGCGTTAGTACAAGTGATGCTGTAAATGACCTTCTTGAAAATATCTACAATGCGATGAATAAAATTGAATACCTTGGTGCGGTCTTTTTAGATTTGAGTACAGTGAACCCTCGCTACTTCGCGGTTCGACCATCGCGGATTCACCACTTCGCGGATTTTTTCCATAACCCATATATATACAGTAATATATATATATATATATATATATATATATATATATATATATATATATATATATATATATATATATATATATATATATATATATATATGTATGCATGTATTTATGTATATATGTAGGTATGTATGTGTATACATATATATATATATATATATATATATATATATATATATATATATATATATATATATATATATATATATATATATATATATATATATATATATATATATATATACACACACACACACACACATATATATATATATATATATATATATATATATATATATATATATATATATATATATATATATATATATATATATATCTAAAGTAGGAAGATGTGATGTACTTCTAAGGGAAAAGTATGGGAAATATGTCTGGGTAATAAGCAAAGCTCTACCTCCAGTTTGTTTCTAGGCCTACATTATGATCAGAGATAAATGTAAACAAAACATTGGTTGCCATTTTTTATCGTGCTTTTTAGCATGTTTAGGAAATGCATGATATAAAATCACCTTTAATATTTGTGCCTGTTTTAGTTTAGGGTACTGTAGTACATGCATTAAGTGTTCTGTACATTAAAGGGTAGTTTGTTAACAGTACTATGTACAAGGGAAGGTTTTAAAAGTCTGAATATACATGTTGAATAAATAGGTAAATATGGTGTCACTACTTCGCGGATTTTCACCTATCGCGGCCGCGACTGGAACCTATCTACCGCGATAAACGAGGGTTCACTGTAAAGCCTTTGACACAGTGTCTCATGATGTGCTGCTTAAAAAGCTCGAACATTATGGAATACGTGGAAATGCGTTACTCTTACTAAAATCCTACTTAACGAGTCGAAAACAATTTGTGACCCTCGATGGCCATCTCTCAGAGGTTATGGATGTCAAAATAGGTGTTCCCCAGGGATCAGTCCTAGGACCGTTATTTTTCCTCGCCTATATCAATGATCTACCTCGATCAGTAGGTAGTTTAAGCTCCATACTCTTTGCCGATGACACTACGCTTCACTTTAGACATAAAAATATCTACTCCCTCTGTAATAATAATAATAATAATAATAATAATAATAATAATAATGTTTATTGGACAAAAACATATTTACATACAAAATATTTACAAAAAAGATTTGGTCCAAGCTCATGTGGAGCAGAGCTCTTCGGGCAATAATACAAATAAAATAATATCTTCAATTAAAATAATTTATAAAAAGTAAATATTGATATAGATAAACTAAATATACACATATATATACATAAGTATATACATATGCATACATATAAAAATACATATACACACATGTACATATACATACACATATACACATAGACACATATAAATGAGATTTTTAGCCTAAAAATAAATGGAATTGTATATTCGTATAATAAAGTATAATAAAGAAGGGCGGAATAATAAATAGTGCAAATTTTGAATTTAAACATTGATATGGTAGAAATGCTAGAATTACAAATGTATACAAGCAGTAAACAATATAAGAATTAAGAACATTATTGCATGAATGGTTAGGTCATGAAGAAATGTCTACTAATAAAACTTAGTACACAGATAATAACATATTAGTATATGATTTTTTAAAGGATCGAATGCTAAGCAATGCCTTAAGATAAGCAGGCAGAGTATTCCATTGTTTAACTCCCTGATAGAGATAAAACTGTTCACATTTCTTTACACGTACGAAGGGAAGAGTTAAGTTAGAGTCTCTTGTTCCATATTGGTGTGCTGATTGTACCTGAATTATTTTTTGTCTAATGGATGGATATTTATGCAGCGAAAGTGTTTGAAACATCAAATTCATTAAGGAGAGTTTGTAGGTGTCCTCCAACTTCAGAATCGAGAGAGACCGGAATAGAGGTGATGTATGAGCTAAATAATCACTCGAAGTTATTATTCTCACCAGTTTTTTTTTTGCATAATGATTAGCGGTTGCAGGACGTTTCTACTGCAACTCCCCCACGCTGTAATGCAGTAATTTAGATGAGGAGATATTAAAGAGTGGTAAAGTTGTTTTAATATATATAGCGGGAAATAATCCTTTAGCCTATATATGATACCTGTAACTTTGGAAATTTTATTGACTATCATATCCACATGCTTACTGAAGGTTAATTTATTGTCAAACATTACTCCTAAAAATTTTCCACTGGACTTCTGGTCAAGAGTATGATTTCCTATTGCAACTCTTATGTTACCGGGAACTTTGCGCAAAGAAAATATTATGAAATATGTTTTTCTCTCATTTAGGGTCAATTTATTCGATAGTAACCAATTTTTAACATTATTTAAGTTAGCAGTTAAAGAATTACAAAGAGAATAAATATTTTTATGACAAAGATGGAGCGTGGTGTCATCGGCAAAAAATATGGAGTTTAATCTGCCAACTGAACGAGGCAAATCATTAATATAGATGAGGAAAAATAACGGTCCTAAGACTGATCCCTGAGGGACACCTATTTTGACATCCATAATCTCTGAAAGATGACCATCGAGCGTGACAAATTGTTTTCGATTTGTTAGGTAGGATTGGAGTAAGAGTAGTGCATTGCCTCGTATACCATAATGTTCCAGCTTTTGAAGTAGTATATCATGAGACACAGTATCAAAGGCTTTGCTCAAATCCAAAAAAACCGCACCAAGGTATTCATTTTTATTCATTGCATTATAGATATTTTCAAGGAGGTCATGAACGGCATCACTAGTACTTACGCCTCGTAAGAAACCATACTGACACAGTTTCTCTTTATTGTTGAAGCCTAGCTCAAAGAGGAAGGGCGTCTCAGCTAGCTCAGGGAGTCCACCAGGCTCCCTGGCCTTGCCTAGCTCTTACAGCCCGAATTTCATTTGTAATACTATCTACAAATCCACCGACTTCCCTTGCCAGGACGACTGCCTACCACAGGGCAGGGAAAGGTGCATTCCATGTCGTAGATACTCTTATTTAAGAATTTATGCGTTGGGTCATCTCATACTCAAATCGATAATAAAAAGATACTGAGCATGGAACCAAAGAGAGGATCAGTGAACGGTGCAGTGGGTGTGAGTGTGAGAAAAAAAAGGAATTGAAAACGTGAAAAGAAGAGGAAGAAAATCAAAAGAATATTCAAGTGAATAGGAACAAGAAGAAAGCCTGGCTGGTCTAACCAAGGTCCTTTAAATGGACCTTGGGTGATGTTAGGTTCAACATAGGCTGTGGGCAACTAGATAAAAATGAATATAGAAGAATCGGCGAATCCAAACATGCCCAATGGTTTTGTAGTAGATGTGAGGGGAGTTTCAAAAATTTGAAGGCGGAAAACAAAAGACTTAAGAAACAATATGATGAGCTTAGGGATGATTTCATAGAGCTACAAGACACTGTAGATGAGTTTAAAAATGAGATCAGAGCCTTAGTGGATGATAATAAGATAGGAACCGGGCAGTTGACAAGAGAAGAAGTGAGGGAGGAAATTATGTCAGAGGTGAAAGAAATAAGGGAAAAAGGGAAAAGGAAAACCAATATAGTAATATTCAACATAAAAGAAAGTACAAAAGATGACAGTAATGTAAACTGAAAGATGGGTGCTATTATAGTATGCTATTTACCGCCGATTTTGCTATCTACAACCCCTTTCTGAAATTTTTGAATTGGTTTATTATTTTGTTTATGACACCCCAATTAATACTACCATACAATTAACTGGAAAATCCCCTAATACTGTCACTGATTGGTTTAATGTGTCTGGAAGTGTGTAGTGTGGTGGTTTCAATTGGAAAGTTCTGAGAAAAGGCGAAGATGTATTTCCTGCTTTCTTGAATGATGTAAGATATGCCAATAAATATTATTAAACTATCATTAAAGTCCAATGAGGATAACATACTGGTGGTAAGTAATCTGTTTGATAATCCTCATCAAATGGGAGGATTAATATTGACGGTAGATAACATACTTTGTGGTATATACCATACTATAGTAGAAATTCGACGGTAGATAGCATACTATAATAGAAATTCGACGGTAGATAGCATACTATAATAGCACCGAAAGATGATTATGATATGTGTGGAAGTTTGATTAATGTAGAGTTAGGAATTAACGATGTAGAAATTGAAGAAGTAAGTAGGTTAGGTAAACCTAGGTATTGGTCCTTTGACTAGCCAGAGAGTATATGCTACATAGGATCCCTCTCTCTGGTTACGGCTCATTTTTATCTTTGCCTACACATACACGAAATAGCCGGGCTCATTATTTCACATTCTTCTCTGTTCTCATACACCTGACAACATTGAGGTTACCAAACAATTCTTCTTCGCTCAAGGGGTTAAATACTGCACTGTAATGGTTCAGCGGCTACCTTCATCTTTGTGGGGATAGAAGAGACTTTTTAGCTATGGTAAGCAGTTCTTCTAGGAGAAGGACACTCCAAAACTAAACCATTGTTCCTTAGTCTTGGATAGTACCATAGCCTCTTTACCATGGTCTTCCACAGTCCTGGGTTGGAGTTCTCTTGCTTGAGGGTACACTCGGGCAAACTATTCTATTTTATTTCTCTTTCTCTCTTTTTTAAGTTTAAATAGTTTGCATGAAATATCAGATAAGGTTGTGCTCAAGATGAATAAAAAAAGAGAGATATTGTGAGAATGAAGTGTGTAATGGAAGATGAAATATTGGAAGGAGGTAGAATAAGTTATATATTTAGGAACTATGATCTCCAATACAGGGCCTTTAGGATTAGAGTTTAGTGAAAGATTGAAAAATGAGCAAATCAGACAATGGTTAGGTTAAGTAAAATTAGGATCAAATCGCTTGAAATTACATATAAAAATCTATAAAATGTATTGGAGATTGTTTCATTGCCATGGTATGACAATGAAACAATCTCCAATACATTTTATAGATTTGAGAATAAAGACCTCAGAAGGATATTGGGAGTTGAATGGCAAGACAGGATTAGTAATGAAACTATAAGAGAGATTACTCGTGTGCCATATATGGATGAGATCATGGTGAGGGGTAGATGGAGATGGTTAGGGCATGCTCTTCGCACTCACCAAGAGAGATTAGTTCACAAAACGTTCAACTGGGCTCCGCAAGGCACT
>NC_090732.1:75801874-75809374 GCF_036898095.1 Palaemon carinicauda | reverse complement strand
TGGTGAGGAGGAGGAGATGGAGAGGAGGAGGAGTTGGAGAGGAGGAGGAGGAGAAGGAGAGGAGGAGGAGATGGAGAGGAGGAGGAGTTGGAGAAGAGGAGGAGATGGTGAGGAGGAGAGGAGGACTCCGTGTATTGATAACACTATTTTCTATACAATTTAGCCTAGATATTTAATTCTTAACCAATGAAACAAATGTTGTCTAAGCATAAGACTATGTTCTTATTCCGATTAATAAAGAATATGAAACCTTAGTTCTCCTGTTATTCATGCGGATTCTTACAATACAAGAGAGAGAGAGAGAGAGAGAGAGAGAGAGAGAGAGAGAGAGAGAGAGAGAGAGAGAGAGAGAGGTTAACTGATTTTGTGTAGTGGTTCGTTGCAATATATGGTCCCTTTACATGGCGTATGGGTCGGGGACTCTGAGGGCTACAGGCCCCCACTTTTAGCGGAAAATTTACTTTTCTAATTTACTTCTTTACCTTTTACTTCAGAGAAAATTAAAAGATATTAAACTTCAAAAATTTAGTAACTAATTTTTCATAAGAATTATCATTCAAAAGCAATTCCTGGAATAGAAGGAATTTGTTAAAATGCATTTCCATGTTTGGATAAGGAATATATATATATATATATATATATATATATATATATATATATATATATATATATATATATATATATATATATATATGCATGTATACATTTAGTGTATGTATATAATTTTATATAAATATACATATATAAATATCATGATATTTGAGCATATGTATATATGTACATAATTATATATAAGTATACATACATAATCATTTATATATATATATATATATATATATATATATATATATATATATATATATATATATATATATATATATATATGTGTGTGTGTGTGTGTGTGTGTGTGTGTGTGTGTCGAAAACAATTTGTGACCCTCGATGGCCATCTCTCAGAGGTTATGGATGTCAAAATAGGTGTTCCCCAGGGATCAGTCCTAGGACCGTTATTTTTCCTCGCCTATATCAATGATCTACCTCGATCAGTAGGTAGGTTAAGCTCCATACTCTTTGCCGATGACACTACGCTTCATTTTAGACATAAAAATATCTACTCCCTCTGTGATACACTAACCAATGATTTAACTCGTGTAAAAAACTGGCTACTAGCAAATAAGTTAACCTTAAATGAAAGAAAGACATACTTCATTATCTTTTCTCTACGAAGAGTTCCTGTTAACATAAGGGTTGCTATAGGAAATCACACTCTGGATCAGAAGTCCAGTGGTAAATTTTTAGGGATAATTCTTGATAATAAACTAACTTTCTGTGAGCATGTAAATATGACAGTTAATAAAATTGCCAAAGTAATGGGTATCATATATAGATTAAAAGAGTATTTCCCCTTATATATTATAAAACAATTGTATCACTCGTTAGTATCTCCTCACCTAAATTACTGCAATACGGCGTGGGGGAGTAGTAGTAGAAATGTCTTGCAACCATTAATTGTAATTCAAAAAAGACTGGTAAGAATCATAAGCTCCAGTGATTACTTAGCTCATACATCGCCACTTTTCCGGTCTCTCTCGATATTGAAGCTGGAAGACAATTATAAGCTCTCCTTAATGAATATGATGTTTCAAACACTTATTTTGAACAAATTTCCAGATTTAAGACGAAAAATAATTCAGGAACAATCAGTTCATCCATACGGAACAAGAAATTCAAACTTAACTCTTCCTTTCATACGTATTAATAGATGCGAGCAATCGTATCTATACCAAGGTATTAAACTTTGGAATACTCTGCCCGCTTATCTAAAGGCACTGCTTAGCGTTCGGTCTTTTAAGAAATCATATACAAATCTCCTGTTATCTGGGTATTAAGCTTTATTAATAAATATTTATACTTGCCTACCTAACCACAACGCAAGAATGTTTCATTGTTTAGAATATTTTTTTATTTGTAAAACTAGTTCTTTTACTGAGTTTTTTGCTTAATATCTACAATTTTTTCAATGTATATACCATTAGCTTTCATATACCATCTTTCCTTATCATATAAATATGCATTTCCATTTGTTTTTAGGCTAAGATTCTCATTTATATGTATCTATTTGTATACATATGATTATGTATATGTATGCGTACATTTTGTATATCTATATCCATATTTACTTTATTTTTTATTTTTACTTGATTGATGATATTATCTTGTTGTATTATTGCCCGAAGAGCTCTGCTCCACATGGGCTTGGACTGAGTCTTTTTTCTTTTTGTAAATCTTTGAATGTAAATATCTTTTGTCCAATAAACATTATTATTATTATTATTATTATTATTATTATTATTATTATTATATGTATCATCATATAAGTGCATATAATTAAACATAATTATATATATAGATAAATAGATAGATAGATAGATATACGATATATATAAATATATATCCATGTATATATATATATATATATATATATATATATATATATATATATATATATATATATATATATATATATATATATATATATATGCGTGTATGTGTGTGTTTGAGTGTGTGCATACATACATATACCAGCAAATTTTCTTAATTCGTGAATCCATTAACCTCTCTTCCTTCTCCTGTTTCGCTTGCAATCCCTATGGGCCCATTCTGTTATCATTAATGTTCATATATCATCTGTCCTTCTCATTATATGTCCTGCCCATGTCCATTCCTTCTTCTTATATGTTATTAGAATATCCTCTACTTTTGTTTGCTCTCGTATCCATGTTGCTCTTTTTCTGTCTCTTAGTGTTAATCCCATCATTATTCTTTCCATAGGTCTTTGAGTTGTAACTAGCTTATGCTCTAAAGTTGATAGTGGGGAAGCACTTACTCTCTGTCCTATGTATGTATATTCATTAACAATCTCTAGAGGTTCCTTCTTAGTCCTTATTTGTTATCTCTGCCTTTTCACTGAACATTATGTCAGTTTTGCTCATATTCCTTTTAAGTCCTACAATTCTTCTTTCTCCATTGAAATCTTCTATTATATTTTTCAATTCCTTCCATGATTAAATAAATAAAACTAAGTTATCTTCAAATCTTAAGTTATTAAGGTATTCCCCATTAATGTTAATTCCTAAATTTCCCAATCTAGATTCTAAAAACCCTTGGCCATGCTGTGAATAATTTAGGAGAAATAAGGTTTCTTTTTCTAATATTTTTCCCAACTGGAAATTTCTCACTTAATTTATGAAGTTTTAGGATTTCTGTCCTCCCGTATCTTCAAGTGTTCTAGTATAAGTATCATCTATTCCTTGAAGGGCTTTCATTACTGCTGAAACTTTGACAGAATCAAAAGCTTTTTCATAGTCTTTAAATGCCATACATGAGGGTTTGTCCTTCTTCCATTCGCTAGGTTAATTATTTGGATATGGTTAGTTGCTGAATATCCACTTCTAAAACCTGCCTGCTCTCATGGCTCATTAAAGTCTAGCTTTCTTTTCATTTTTCCTATTATGATCTTTTTAAATATTTCACATATTAGTGAGAGTAAGCGTATTGGGTATTAATTTTCAGGTCTTTTGATTCTTTTATGTGAAATAATAAATGATAAAGTTTTTCCAAGCAGAAGGCGTAGAGCAGTTTAGCAAACATTTTGTGTAAAATTCAACGATATTTACTGCTATGGAATATCCTCCATCTATTATTTTTTTTTCTTTTATTATGAAAATACAATTACATTTTCTTAACATATTTTTTTTCCTTTTATAAAGAAATATTTACTTAACAAATTATATTTTACATTTTTGTATATACATTATAACATCTAATTTATGATAAAATTACATTTTTATTTTATTATTTTTCTAAATATGTTATTAAGTTTGAAACATACTGATTTGTGAAAATATTTCTAACATGATTCTTATATCCAATAATATTGACATTAAATGTATTTAACAGTTTAATCTTTATACACTTAATAATTTGCTGTTCAGCACTTATTCCCAACTGTCTTGCCATCCAGACACTTGAAATAAAATCTGCTATTATTACCATTGCTGTATTTTCATCTCTTTTTGAGTTAGCTTCAAAATCTAGTTTTATAATCCTTAACCTGTTATTAGTTTTCAATTGACAACATTTTCTAAGCAATTTCTAATACCCAGGACAACAAATTCTTAACCAAAGGACAGAAATATACCAAATGCATGTTAGTTTCTATGTATCCACAACCGCATTCCTTAACATCTTTTATTTTCATCATAACTAGCCTATCATTTGTACTTAAAATTTCATGAACATACTTAAACAAAATTTCTCTACTTTTATTCTCTATATACTTATTATTTACATGTTCCCAAATTAGTTTCCAGTTGAATAGTGGATACAATTTTTCAATATTTGGAACATATTCACTCAGTTATTCTTCAAACTTTAGGTCCCCCCGCCCCAAAAAGACTGCTTTTCCGCTTATAAGTTAAAATCTGTTCTGTCTTAATGGTTAGATGCAAAGAACAAATTATAAGCGGTTTGCTCTTTCTATAACTAGGGCTGTGTCTTAGCTAATAATAATAATAATAATAATAATAATAATAATAATAATAATAATAATAATAATAATAAAATTTTTATTAATAATATTAATAATAATGATAATAATAAAAATAATAATATTAATAATAATAATAATAATAATAATAATAATGATAATAATAATATTATTAATAATAATAATAATAATAAAATAATATTATTATTATTATTGTTATTATTATTATTATTATTATTATTATTATTATTATTATTATTATTATTATTATTATTATTATTATTATTATTTGGGAGCCCTGGCTAATATGTGCCACTTCTACAAAATATCACACCTTGGATGTCAAGATTAATGAATGAAATCCTGGAAAAGTGGCAACGTCCAACGCATTCTAGGCTGACTTTAATTTCTTTTCTCCGATACTATTTAAGTAATATAAATAACTTCTTTCTTTTAAGCCAATAAACACAATTATGAAAAAGTAGTCCTAATCATCCTTCCATCAAAATATATTATATTCTCTTCTCCTGGATAAGATTATCCAAAAAATCAAATGAATATCTATTTTTTACAAGACTGTTTTGTTTTCAACTGACCAAAAGACCATGGCGGTTAACGGATGACCCAAATCTAGTTATATTCATAAGAAATAGAATGTTAGAAACCAAAATTTCAATAAGAAATACTTTTAAAAAAAGGAATAAAAAAAGATATTTACAAAAGAGTATATTTATGATAATTACTTAAATATGTAACATTTGTATTATAAGTTAAGAACGTTTGTACAATAACATTTATTGTATACTAGCCTATATAATTTTTTATCATTTTTTTTTTTATTTGATGTATAATTTTGTAAAACAATGCAAGTTCAAATCTGTATTTTGTAAAGAATAATTACGTATATAATGTAAATTGATAAAATGTAATTATATTTTTATAATAAAAGATAAAAAAAATCGATGGTTGATTTGAGTAGAACCTTTCCAGAGGCCATGGGTAGGCCTACGCCGTGAGTGGATGCAGGTGTTGTTATTCACAGTTTAGCCCTTTTTATTAATCCCTTCGCCCCAATGTCTCTTGGGATCCATTTACTATAGTAAAACCAATCTGTCATGGCCACGGAGACGATATATCTGTCCCACTGTGTAGCGAACTCGTTTCAAAATGATTCAACCAATTTAAGGAGAGATGAACACTGCACTTGAACACAAGTCTCCAAATGGTGTGAGACTGATGAAATGAAGTTTCTTTTTGATAAATCTTACAGGATTATTCAGAGATTGAATCTAATCTCTCTCTCTCTCTCTCTCTCTCTCTCTCTCTCTCTCTCTCTCTCTCTCTCCAGAAAACTTTCAATCAATCAATCTCTCTCTCTCTCTCTCTCTCTCTCTCTCTCTCTCTCTCTCTCTCCTCTCTCTCTCTCTCTCTCTCTCTCTCTCTCTCTCTTTCCAGAAAACTTTCAATCAATCAATCTCTCTCTCTCTCTCTCTCTCTCTCTCTCTCTCTCTCTCTCTCTCTCTCTCTCTCTCTCTCTCTCTCTCTCTCTCCAGAAAACTTTCAATCAATCTCTCTCTCTCTCTCTCTCTCTCTCTCTCTCTCTCCTCTCTCTCTCTCTCTCTCTCTCTCTCTCTCTCTCTCTCCAGAAAACTTTCAATCAATCTCTCTCTCTCTCTCTCTCTCTCTCTCTCTCTCTCTCTCTCTCTCTCTCTCTCTCTCTCTCTCTCTCTCTCCTGTTATTCTTCCCGAACATATATGTTTCTCAAGGTGAGGTTTTTATTTTTATTGTGATGAGAACCAACTACATTTTTTCGAAAATGTAATCCTAGGTTATTTTCCTGTTTTTTTCCTACCGCCTTAATAACACTGTGGTAGAACTATTTAATCCCCTAAATGGTTGATCTTGTAGTGTAAAATGCAGTGCTTGAGACTGCTTGAGCTATCACACTCAAAACGATGTAAACTTCAACTCGTGATGTCCGTCACGATTTTAGGGAAACATTATAAGTATTTCACAAAGAAGATGAATCGTGGCCCATTTACTGATACAACCAAAGCATAATATACAGTATATGTAAGTCTGAAGCCACAAATGTGCCTGAAAGAATAGTACGTCGAATAATCAAAGAGGGAGGAGTCACGCAAGAGGAATGTGGAAAACCTAAATTTCCAGAAAAAATAAGCCATTATCCTTGAACTGTTGGCAGGTTAAACTCCATACTTTCTTTCCGATGACACCACACTCCATCTTTGTCAGAAAAATATTTATCCTCTTTGTAATTCTTTAACTGCTAACTTGGATAATGTAAAAAATTGATTACTATCGAATAAATTGACCTTAAATGGGAGATAAACATATTTCATAATTTTTTTTTTTTTTTTTTTTTTGTGCAAAGTTCCCGGCAACATAAGAGTTGCAATATTTCTTCGTGACCTAACCATTAATGCACATTATAATGTTCTCAGTGCTTATATTGTTTATTGTTTGTATACATTTGTAGTTCTAGCATTTCAACCTTATCAAAGTTTAATTTCTAAATTTTGCACTGTATATTCTTACAAGAACCTTTCATCACTAAATGAATATATATAATATGTATCTATTGTTTTAGCTTGATAATGTTACCTATAGTAACTATATATAAATTCATTGTGGATATGGATTTCCATTTTACTTATGATAATAGATTCTAGTTATACATTGCCCGAAGAGCTCAGCTCCACTGACTTGGATTGAATCTGAATTTTTGTAAATAATATTAATGTAATTTATGTTCTGTCCAATAAAATTTATTATTATTATGTATATATATATATATATATATATATATATATATATATATATATATATATATATATGTGTGTGTGTGTATATATTTATATATGCATATATATATATATATATATATATATATATATATATATATATATATATATATATATATATATATA
>NC_090732.1:75709374-75789374 GCF_036898095.1 Palaemon carinicauda | reverse complement strand
CACACACACACACACACACACACACATAATTATATATATGTATATATATATACATATATATATATATATATATATATATATATATATATATATATATATATATATATATATATATATATATATATATATATATATATATATATATATATTGAGAGAGAGAGAGAGAGAGAGAGAGAGAGAGAGAGAGAGAGAGAGAGAGAGAGAGAGAGAGAGAGAATGCTACTTATAGGAACCTTCCATCAGGATGACATGGCATGAGCCCCCCCCCCCCCAAAAAAAAAAAAAAAAAAAAAAAAAACAGATAGAACTTCGTAGGCCATATTCGAAAGGTAGGCCACATACTAAACCGACACCCAAAGATGAAACACAAGAAATTCCCAAACATAATCAGACCAAATTTGAGGGAACACAAAAGAAAGAAAAAGAATTTTAACAAAACAAGAGAAAGAGAAATTAGATAGAATAGTGTGCCCGAAAGTACCCTCAAGCAAGAAAACTCTAGCTGATTCAAGTGAACATCAAAAGCATTGATTTTATTATGCGTTAATTGTAGCCAAAAGTATAGGAGATGCCGAAACAAACATAAAGATATTAGGAAAAGTATGTAAAGAATGTGTGTTAGAAATAAACAAAAAAGTCATATACTTATATATAATATGAAAAAAAAAACCGAAGAAATAGTGGATGTTAAAATATCAGAAAGCATAAAATAATTAGGAATAGAGATAAAAGGGAAAAAGAAATGTTAAAAAAAGAAGAAAATGATGGAAAATGCAGAAAAAAGCAAGCTAACTTGACCTACTCAACTATCGCAAAAATACGAAAAAAAAACTGCCACAAAATATTAATAGGAAAACCCTATTGGTAAAAAATGTAGCCTTACCAGAAATGTTTTATGGCACAGCAGTAATAAGCTTATAAGCATAACAGAGGGGGAAATAAGAAAATTACAACATATTAAAAAATGGAGTAGGTAGAAATTTTTTTGGGAGCACCACCATATTCAGAAGTAGGAACTCTACGGGGAGATAATCGTGGTCTGATGGGTTCCTGGTGTGGCTTCGTGTTCTTGTATTAATGGATGACACTGTCATATTATCTATGTCTAGGAATCTTCTTCTTATAGTAAAACCATTCTGTCGTGGCCGCTGAGATGTTTTCTGACCAACTGTACAGCGTACTCGTGTCAAAATAATTCAACCACTTTAAGGGAAAATGAACAGAGTACTTAGAAACGATCCATCTACACTGAGTGAAACTGATAAAGCCTAGCCGCTTTATGACAGATGTCCTTCCCTTTTGACTAATCTCAAAGGATTAACCAGAGGTTAAATCCCGGCTCTCTCTCTCTCTCTCTCTCTCTCTCTCTCTCTCTCTCTCTCTCTCTCTCTCTCTCTCTCTCTCTCTCTCTATTCTTGCCGAGCATAATATATATTTCATAATGTAAGGTTTTCACTTTTATAATGATAATTAGAACCAGCTATATATATATATATATATATATATATATATATATATATATATATATATATATATATATATATATATATATATATATATATATATATATATATATATATATATATATATATATATATATATTTTTTTTTTAAATTGTAACCACAGTCTATTTGCCAGGTTTATCCTATCGACTTAATAAGACTGGCAGAAGGAAGTTTTAAATTTGATTAACCAGTACATCTTGAAGGTCACAAAAAGTAATTTATCAGGCAAAGATCAGCGAGCCATATTTAATTCCCTGAATGGTAAACTTTATATATATATATATATATATATATATATATATATATATATATATATATATATATATATATATATATATATATATATATATATATATATATATATATATATATATATATATATATATATATATATATATTAAGCAAGCTATTATTGTAGAGATGATGTTATTTAGCCGATCTTATGCCAGCAAGTAGCCTACAGTTGTAAGGGAAGGGTAAAGGGTAGTTGGATACTCGCCCCTGTATAAGTGTTAATCTTTTAATCTGCCTTTATGGTTGTTTTCAAAGGTTTTCGACTTGTCTCTAAACAGTGATTCCCTCAAGGAAAAATGAACTAAATGTTTACGCTTGTACACGATACCTTCTTGGAAACAGCTCTTCTCAGCGGCCACCACCGAATGGTTTGACTGTAGTCTGCATCTTTTCCCACTTTTATATGGGGTCGATGTTCCCAATCTCCACTGGCTATATTGGTTTTGGCTAATTTTTCATGGCCGGATTGCCGCCAACCCTCCGCATTTACCCAGGCTTGGGACCGGTGTGACGGTCTGAACGATCCCCCGGTCTCAGAATTCTCCTTGACATTGTATAATGGTTATTTTCCGCGATTAGCTCGCTTCGCTCGCATGAAAATAAAACATCAGTCTCGTATGTATTGGCAAGCGGTAATGTTGAGCTGCGTACGCTAACATTACAGGAAAATAAAACATCAACCTCGTATGCACTGGCAAACGGTAATGTTCGCGCATGCGCAGATTATCAAGGAGAATGTTGACACCAGGGGATCGTTCAGACCGTCATACCGGTGACAAGTTGAGGCTGGCTCCCCCCCCCCCTCAGTGGCTGGGTTTATCTATGTCTAGAAATGGAATGATAAATAAATTAGGACTTCTTAATCGGTTTTGTCAAAATAATGGTATGAAAGTAAACATGAATAAAACCATTTTTTTTGCTAAGAATGTAGATAAAAACAACGATGTACCAATTTATGTAAAGAAACTTTTTAATGCGGCTTTAATGTCAACAAATCTTTATGGGGTTGAGTCCTGGATTAATGGAGATCTGAAACCTATTGTTAAATTATATAACTGGGGTTATTCAAGAACTATTAGGTGTTCGAGAGTCAACATGTAATGGTCTGTGTTATTTGGAAGTAGAAATGTCAACACTAAAAGTTATTGAGATATAAACAAAGCAGTTTTTCAAAGATATGTGGAGAGATGGGAACGGGATGGTAGACGATCCATGGGTACATGCAGGGTTAAAAGAATACCTTTTAATCGTGCTTTAGAGTACAATACACATACTAATAGATATGTATCAAACTTGATTTCAACAGGTAATGAGATTAAAGATTTTCAAAACTTAAAACAGGCTATAATAGAATCTAATTCATCTTGTAGAGAAACATATAGATTATTGAATCACTGATTTACTGTTGAGTTCTGGATGAACCGTACATTTTTTTTAATTCATATCTTAAAAAAAAAGTGAATTAACCTAAATTTGAAGTGATCACTATAAAGTACAATCATTGGGCCATATTCACTCTGAAGCACGGTTTTTTCATCACAATATAAGTTGGTGAAATGAAGCTTAAAAAAAAAAAAAAAAAAAAAAAAAAATCTCGAGGTGTAGGCCTACGGATCGTCCACACCTATGAGGCCTCAAATAAAACATTTGTTAAAAATAAATAATAAATAAATTTGTAATTTGCCACCAGTTTCCATTAAAATAGACCCCAATATTGATTTTGAATGATTTGCAACATGAATAGATATCTATGTTGAAATAAAGAATGCAATTCAATTTTCATCTTGCTCTATTACACAAAAAGTTGAGAAAAAAATGTGGTTACATTATCTGCTTTGCCTTACAAGGCATAAATAAACAAAAATAACCTTTTAAACTTTCCAGGATGGCAGAGCTAATTTTGGCTATTATGTAATAAATGAAACTTTTTTTTCTTTTACACTTTAATGGACTGTTACAATAGAAATACATAATACAGGACCAGCCTACCATACAAAATCATGCGTGAAGCCTGCCTACTTAATATTATGTGAAAGAAGAGTTCAACACACAAACAGTATAACTATTTTTGTTTACCTGTGGAGATTCCGTACATTTATAAACCAAGCTGTACGAAACATCCACAGGCAGTTAAGATATAAACAAACTTTACCGATACAGGTTGTGTACTAAATCACTAAAACCTCGTCATATCATCACATATAGTCATATTTTGGTGTACAATACCTAACCTTTGCACTCCTAGCATATTCATAAGCACCACAAACCATGACTTAGAGACAAAATATTTACATCAGGAATGAGAAAAACTGAAAAACTCTCTTTATTCATGCGCTCTTGGTTCTCGTTTTCTATTAGGGGGACAGGGCTGTGTAACTCCGCTTTTTCTTTCACTCTTTAGACGCTAACTAGCTTAAAATAATATATGTGGTCTTGAGAGCTTTTGTACGGTACATCCATATGTACGGTTCGTCCAGAACTTACCCTACACGATGTATATATAAAAGAAAAAAAAGAGATTAATTTTAATGACATAAATAGAACTTCTTTTTTTCTAGATTGAGCTTAAGTTCTCATAACCTTGCTATTAAAACAGTTAGGTGGAACAGAAGAGAAGTCAAGGTCGCCTCCCAGTAGAGATTTCATCAGATCCTTGCTAAAGATATACAAACCACTGTGAAAATTACTCACTCAATCTTGAACTGTTACCCATAGATATATTTTCTTTGGTTTAATATCAATTTTTAATTTTATTTTAAAGTAATTTTCAAGAAATGATTTTAATGGTTTTAATTGTGATATATATTGAGGAACTATTATAAATCCTGTAATTTCATGGGCTACATTATATATAAATGATGTAGCCTAAATATCCCTATATGTAGCCTATTATAGATGTATGTTAATTCATGTAAATATGATTATTGTAATTTTTAATGTAGAATTTGTGATCAATAAAAACCTATGTATCTATCTATCTATCGGAAATGAAGACTAGGATAGCAGTAGGAAGGCTAAGGTTTGTGAAAGGGATAGAAGATGGATGAAAGAGAATAGGCAATGGATGGAAGATAGGGGGATAGGAAAGATAGAACCTTTAAGAGATTGGGAAGGGAGGAGCTCAAGGCCAAGATTAGAGAAGATAGTAAAAAGTGGAGAAGGAAAATAATAGGACTACAACAGCCATACGAAGAAGAAAGGGAGAATATAATAGGAAATGTTTTGTTTCAGAAAGAAAGAATAGAGAAAAGAAAAGAGCACACACACACACACACACACACACACACACACATATATATATATATATATATATATATATATATATATATATATATATATATATATATATATATATATATCAGAAGTGAAAAAAGAGAAGAAAATAAAAGAATGAGAATAAAGAAGAAAGGTAAGGAGGTGCCGATGGAAAGGCGAATCCCTCTGCCCAGCAATTGAACTAAACTGTGACTCTGTGATCTCATTTCCAAACGCGCCTTGCTCTAATAACTTTGTTGAACAAAAATCATTATAAAAATCCAACTAGCAAAGGTTATATACCTATGTAAGTATATCCCATTTTGGTTTCATTGTATATTAATACATCTCAATGTATCCTGGTATTCCAACTACTTTTTCTTATAGGAAAAATTACGCTCCCTTCGAAAATAACACTCGTTCCCGTCGCAAATGAATAGTTACAGAAATATATATACATCTATATCCGCCGATAATGGGGGACCCCCAGTGGGAACTCGGGGTTTTGGGTGGGGAAAACATACTGGGGAATCGATATATAACTAATTCAGTCCTTTTCTTCTCTATACATTTCTTTCTGGTATTTATTATAACCGTAGGAAAAGAAAAATCAGTATACCTGGATATATTTGGGAGGAGCCGTTTCAAAGGTTATTTCTTGTAGTAATACAGTAACCAGTGCTGCCATCGCCTGATGTAGATTAAATGTTAGCATTCCATACCTGATGTAGATCAAATGTTAGCGTTTCATGCTAACATTAGCACCCATTTGTTCGTTTGTTCGTTCGCCCCTCCTTCCGTCCTTCGTTTCTCTCCATTATTACTCTTTTTATTTCCGTATTATTTTCTCATTTTATATTCCCATTCAATATAATTTATCATACATTCCATTTTACCTTCCTATATTGGGTTTATTTGTTTTGTTATTTCCTTTCCCATTTGTTCGTTCGTTCGTTTCATCAGTTTCCGATCTGCGCATATATCCCCCCGCCCCCTGCGCAGGAGTTTCCACTCCCCCTTTTACTCTTTTTATTAGTGTTATTTTCTCATTTTTTATTCCCATTCAATATTATTTATCATTCATTCCATTTTACCTTCCTATATTGGTTTTATTTGTTGGGTTATTTCTTTATCCCTTCCCGGTTTCACATAAATACTTACCCTGGACTAGTTTTTTTATCCAGTTAATTCGCGGTATGATCTCCTCATTTTATATTCCCATTCACTATTATTTAACGTTCATTCCATTTTATCTTCCTATATTGTTTGTATTTATTTTTGTTGGTTAGTTCCTTTTCTCTCCTCTGTGTCTTATATAACTTTTCTTTCGTCTAGTTTCCGTATTTAGTTCATTCATGTTTTCTCTTTTGTTCGTTGTTTTTCCCTTAACCAATCATCACTCTAGGCCTAATCAAATATCTCCCTACCCCCCCCCTTCCTTTATCTCTGTATGCGCTGTTTTCCGACCCTTTGTTCCCCTGCCTTTCCCGTTTTAACCTTTGACCTAGTTACTCGTCCTTCGTTACTAGTGCGTTTTTTTTCTCGTATTTTGAGATGGAACATATTATAGAAACTTGTACCGGTTGCAGCATTCCGTATCTAAAAGCAGTGGCTCAATTCCATGGTGATTTTGGTGATAATTCAGGTTATGTTGACCATTTTCTTAATCCCAGTCATAGAAGTTAATCCGTCAGTCTCTTCCTTCCGAGTCCAGCAAGTTTCGACGTTTCCTTCATAAAAGTAAGTCATTCCTCAATAGTCATTATTCGTGTTTTGTGACCGGGGTACTTCTAGGCAAGGTTAGGTGGGTTTGTTAGGTTCTGTGGCCTTTCTGTACTTTTTATATATTTCGTACCACTTATATGGAGAAATTATTGAATATATCTGAGGAGATATTTAGCAGTTCTATCTCTAGTAATGACATCGTGTCGTTGGTAGTTCTGTGTACCATTCGTCTCCGTTGGTAGTACTGTGTATCAAGGTAAGTCATTCCCTCATTCTTATTATATATGTTTTGTGACCGGGGTACTTCTAGGCAAGGTTAGGTGGGTTTGTTAGGTTCTGTGGCCTTTTGGTACTCTTTATTTATTGTGTAATATTTTTATGGTAGTATTATTTAGTTTACGTATGGAAAAATTTATTTCTACCTCTAGTAATGACATCGTGCCGTTGGTAACACTGTGTACCATTCGGCATCGTTGGTAGTCCTGTCAATCATTGGTAACGTTGCTTATGTTATCGTCCCCGTCATCTGTTGTTTATATATTTTAACTCAGTATATGTGTTAATATTTATATGGTTCATTTGTATTGTATTTCATTGTGTGATTTCGTACAGGAAATATATGATTTCTTATAGTAGATATCGTGGTTTAACTGGTTTTCTCATTCATTTCATCCGTAATAACATCACAACCAATTCGTCAACTTATAACTAACCGAATTGGTTGATCTGTTTGTTTGCGATTGAAATGGATATCAAATCCTGTTAAATCTCGTTATTTGCTATAGGAAATCATATATTTCTTGTGCGTAGTCACTAGATGTAATAATATACAAAATTACCCCAATTTTTTCCAGTTTTACATGAAATATATGCTTCGTCTAGCATTCGTTACTATAGTAATATCAACCCAGTTTTAACTTGCATATGTTGTGGAAATAGAATAGGCCTATTAGGTAAGTAGGCGAAAATTTGTATTGTATTACAGGGTGTGATTTTGAACAGAAACTATATGTTTTCCTATAGTAAATAACGTGATTTAACCGAATTTGACCTTCATTTCAACCTTAAACAAACAGATCAGCCAATTCGTCTAACTTTAAGTTGTCGAATTGGTTGATGTGACTACGGATGAAATGAAGGTGAAAACCAGTTAAATCACGTTATTTCCTACAGGAAAACATATATTTTCTGTTAAAATGGTTAAATATAAACACTGTTGTCATATATGATGGGGTAGAGTATTTAAATATAAACACTAGTTCAACGGTGACACTTCCCTTACGGATGTGCTGCGAACGATAACATTAGCAACGTTACCTATGATACACAGTGTTACCGACGTTGAAGAATGGTACACAGAGTTACCGACGGTACGATGGCATTATTAGCGATAGCAATTCTAGATATTTGCATACGTATGTTTTCCTTATAAGTTTTACACAATATATAAAAAGTACAAAAAGGGCACAGAACCTAACAAACCCACCTAACCTAACCTAGGAGTTCCCCGGTCACTAAACACATAAAATGACTATTATCTTCCATGGGGGTAGATGACTTTTTCCCAAGAATGTACCTTTATTAGAAGTAACGGTATAACCACAACAACGTTTCTTTTTGGTTTTAGGAATGATGGTTTTGGTATTACAATAAAACACCTGAATGTCTTTCCTGTAAGATAGGAGGGAAACGGCAATTGGTGCACTGTAAGAGTTAAGGAATTATGTTGTGTGCTTTCAGGAAATTATCAATATTGGCTGAAGAATCATAAAAATCATCATGGAATTTAGCAAATGCTTTTAGGTACGGAATACTGAAGCCGTTACAAGTTTCTATAACTTCCTCCATCGCAAAATACGAAAAAATAAACCTCACTTGAAATGATGGACACCTTACTAGGACAAATGTTACAAGGGAAAAGGATTTGGTGGAAGGGGTATGAACAGACCACTCAAAGAGATAAAGGAAGGGGGGTAGGGAAATAACAGTTGACAACCCCCTTGTGCAAACTTTGAATACGTATCGGCTCGTGATTGGTTAACAGAAAAACAACGGAGTGTAGAGGGTAAACATGAATGAACTGTATAGGGAAACTAGTCCAGAGAAAGTATTTATGTGAAACCGGGGAGTGAAAAGGAAATAACAAAATAAATAAACCCAATATAGGAAGATAAAATGGAATGTATGATAAATAATATTGAATGGGAATATAAAATGAAATGATTTTAAAAGGAATGGGATAATAAAACGAGTAATAGGATGGGGAAAAGCTTCTGCGCAGGGGGCTGGGTTTCTGCGCAGGACAAAACTGGTATGCACGAACGAAGGAACATACGGGTGCTAATGTTAGCATGGAATGTTAACATTTGATCTACATCAGACGTTGGCAGCACTGGTTACTGTATTTTTTCATGAGACAATCTTTGCAACGGCGCCTCCAAAGTTTATCCAGATATACTGTTTTGTATTTTCCTCTCTTTATTATACATTCAAGAAGTTATTGTATAGAGAAGAAAAGGCTTGTTTTACGATTATATATCGTTTCCCCAGTATGTTTTCCCCACCCAAAACCCCGAGTTCCCACTGGGGTCCCCCATTATCGTAGGATATAGATGTATATATATTTCTGAAACTATTCATTTGGGACAGGAACGAGTGTCGTTTTCAAAGAGAGAGTAATTTTTTCTATAAGAACAACTAGTTTTTTTCCTAGGTTACATTACCCTGTAATACACTACAATAAAACCTCACAGAAAAACGCCCGTTCCCTTCGAAAATTACTCTTATTTTTGTCGCAAATAAATACTTAATGTAATATATATATATATATATATATATATATATATATATATATATATATATATATATATATATATATATATATATATATATATATATATATATATATATATATATATATATATATATATATATATATATATATATATATATATATATTTTGTTTGGGAGCCTAGATGGATCCATCCTATGCACGTGTCCTATCCAGCGGAGGCGGTGGTGGATGATGGTGGCCTCCACGCTGGTCAGCGAGGCACGTTCTAAGACTTCAATGTTGGTGGTGTGGCTCTCCCATGGGGATTTTCTAGATCTGCCTCAGTTACATTTGTTGGAAGCGTTCTAGGTTTTTAATATCGTTTCTATATAGCGTCCATGTTTCACATGCATACAGGAGCGTGGAGAGGACTACTGCCCTGAACACCATTATTTTGGTGGTCATTGTCAGTGCATGGTTGTTAAATACGCGGCAGTTGAGTCGGCCAAAGGTGGAGTGGGCTGCCCTGATCCTGTTCTCCACGTCCTTTTTGCTTGTGGGAGCTGATGTTAGGATGCTCCCTAGGTAGGAGAACTGGTCCACCTGTTCTAACAGTTGGTCATTCATTGTGGTATTGAAGTTTGGGAGCATCAGACCTGGTGGATGTTGGACGAGGGTCTTGGTTTTATCTGTGTTGACTTGCATCCCAAAACGTTCGTAGGCAGAGTTGTATGCATCAGCTAACGACTGCAGGTCCTCTGCCGTCTGACCTGGGGTGGCATTGTCGTCAGCATACTGCAGTTCTCACACTACACACAAGGTGGTCTTGGTTCTGGCGAGGTTGAAAGCGCCTCCATCCATGCGGAAACGTAGGTCGACTGAGGGTGTGTCTGGGGGAATCTCGTTGAGCATTGCTGCGGTGTATAGCGAGAAACACGTTGGGGCCAGAACACAGCCCTGCTCCAGGCCGCCGTTGATGGGGAATGGGTCTGAAAGAGAGTTCTGGTGGCAGACTCTCCCAACCATTCCGTCATGGAGGGCACGCACCAGCTTGACAAAATCGGGTGGGCAGCCATATCTTTTGAGGACAGCCCACATGGCAGGTCGAGGTACTTTGTCGAAGGCCTTTTTCAAATCCCAGATGAACATTATGGGCTGTTGTTGTTCGAGGCTCTTCTCTTGTAGTTGTCGCGCACAGAAGATCATGTCTATGGCCCCGCGGGAAGGTCGAAAGCCGCACTGGGTCTCTGGCAGGACGTCTTCTGCGAGAATAAGGAGGCGGTCAAGGAGAATCCGAGCGAAAATCTTACTCGCGATGCTTAGTAGTGATATTCCCCGGTAGTTGTTACAGTTCTCCCTGTCTTCCTTCTTGGAGATGGTAACGATGTTTGCATCGCGGAAGTCACTGGGGAGGGTCTTGGTCTCCCATATTTTCAACAAGTCTATATCCTATACAAATGGTATATTTTTCATTTGTTGATATTCTGCGTGTCAGTTGCATTCACTCCCGTTCGTTCGTATGTACATACCAGCTTTAGATTTTCTGTGCATAAACCCCGCCCACCTGCGCATAATCCCTGTCCACCGGCGCATAAACCCCGCCCCCCTCTATTGTTACCAATAGGATTACTTGTTCCCTTATAACCCCTCCTCATTTTTCCCCACGTCATTCAAGTATTTTTACTCTTGGCATTAAAGTATTTACTTGACCTAATGTAACTACCCTTCTTTTTATGTAATACCCACATGTACATATTACGTTTTATGCAAGAATTACTTGTTTGCTTATAAACCCTCCACATTTTTACCCACGTCATTCAAGTATTCTTCTTGACCTAACCCCTCTGATACCGTACATACATATTCTTTTATGCAATACCCACATGGACATATTTTATTTTAACCTAACCATTCTTCTAACACCCCGTATGTTTATGCAATACCCACGTGGACATATCATTCCTTACCCTAGTTGTTCAAGTATGCTACTAGTGTTGACCCCTGTAATAACATTATTTATACGTTGATGCAATACCTGCTTGTATTTGTTACGTAACTGGAACACAAACCTATGCTATTTATTTAGGGTTATTACTTTCTGCGAAGCTGAAATGACGAGCCATTAAAATGTAGTGAGGGTTACCTACCCATACCGCTAGTTAGCGGGTTAGGGGGCGTAGCTTGCTACCGCTCCCACTCTCACTGGTGATTTAGCTCACTTTGCTTTTGGTTCGCATGGTGTACGGTGGTTGCCATTCCTCATCCTTTGCCGTTATTTGGACTGCCATTAATTCTTTTTTTGCTTTTTCTTTGTGGTAGTGTGTGTATGTGTTGACTTGTGCTAACATGCGCACCAGCCCTAGACTTGATGGCCGGCCCTGCGGAACCTATATGTCGGTGTTGAAGACTGATCACCATACCCTTTGTCTTGTCTGCAGAGGTCAGCGGTGTGATACTGACAACCAGTGTTGTGAGTGTCGGGAGTGGTCTGCCTCCCAGTGGGAGAGGTTTTGGCAACAGCGGAAGAAGTAGTCTTAAGCGGGATTTGTTCCGTAACTGAAATACAAACCACGCTATTTACATGGGGTGACTACTTTGGCGCAGCCGATGACGAGCCATAAAGTTTCAACGAGGGTTTCCTACCCCACCGCTAGTTAGCGGGGGGGGGGGGGGGGGATAGGGAGGGGTAGCTAGCTACCCCTCCCCATTACACACACCGGAGAATACTCCACTTTACTTTTGGCTCGGATAGTGATCGAAGGTCTCCGCTCCTATCCTCACTTGACGGCCATTATTGTTTTGTCTTTTAACTTACCTTTTTTAAATATGTAACTTCCCTGGTAGTTACATATACATAGCTTGAATCCCGCGTTTCGACGCAGCACGACAGAAATTCAAAATTCGTGGCGATCGCCGCCATGACAGTAGGTGGTCATACATGAGCGCCATCACTCGTAGGTTATTAGAACCATTCCCAACATCTTCAAAAATTCTCTGTCGTTGTTCGTGTCAACACCTCGGGAATTCTTTTTGTGGATATATTACTTTATTCTACAATTTGGTGAAGTACCTTTTGTCTGATTATTGTTAATAGCTTTCGCTGCCTTTCAACTATCGAAGATTTTATATAGGATAATTTTTTTGCGGGTCTAACTTGGACAGTTTAAGTGAACTTGATTTCATACAAAGATGTCCAGACCCATTAATGGCTCTTCTGTTGTTAAACTTTGGTTGTTGGGCTAGACCAGCTTTTGAGCTCCTCTTTCTTCCCGCACTGTAATTAACAGGGAGCGGAATGTGATTACCTTGTAGGAATTCAGTCCTTCTTGGTGATGAAGTCACAGTCATGTGACGTAATCTGTTTAGTATAACTTGCATTTTACGAATTATTTTCTTTCTTGCAAGAAATTCTTAAAATATTAGCTTTTTAAGCATAAGTATGTTTATAATGTAAGGAAATATATTATTTTCAAGTATATATTTTTCCTATTAGTATATTTCGCTTAGTCAATTTTCGATTTAGAGTTTTCTCGAGCGTACAGTCATTTTACGCTCGTAGTACGACTAAGAGAGATGTCCGATATTAAACGGTCATTTTTGTTTCACAATACTTGTATCGTTATTTGATATTTCGCTTTTTAGAATACTAATATTATTCATATATCCTATTGTATTTTCATTCTGGCCCTTGACTAAAGAGAATATTCTCACGCAACGGGCAGATCTATTATGATCTAATGTGAAATAGTTAAAAGAGCTAGTGTTCAATGGCACATATAATGACCCAATGCAGTCAAGCAACGATAAGTAATACTCTTGTCAATCGTTTTTTGTTTTCACAATTACTGGTATCGTTATTTTATATTTCGATTTTGAAAATACTAATATTAATCATATATTCTATTGTACAGTATTTTCTTTCTAGCCCTTGACGAAAGAGTGTAATCTCTCGTAACGGGTAGGTCTATTAAGATCTAATGTGAAATAATTAAAAGTGCTACTATTCGGTGTCAGTGCAGTGGAGGGTGCGTTCATTCGTGTCCGTCATAATCCCAGCCGGGGACCTCTTCCATGCTCCCCAACCCCTGGGAGAAGGAAAGTCGAAAGGCAAAATGTTATGGCAGACCTTGATAGCGAACGAACGTCCCCTCGAACGATCATGTTAACAATGTACAGATCGCTCGATCTTAATAGTAAAAACGAGGTTAAAAATGTATGCGTCTTCATCGGACGTAAAAATCGCGACGGGGCTGGAGCCAACCACTACGTTCTAAACCACGCAAGAGACGTATGTCTCCTAATAAACCCTCCTGCAGTGACTGTGTTCACCGGAGGTGTTCCTTTCGGACTAGGACTACGTGTCAGCACCGAAACAATTGCGTAAGACGCATAGTCCGTCAGATGAAGAAAGTGCTCAGCTCACAACAATCGATACACGTAACACGATTCAGATCGCGCACTAGAAGTATCGACAGTTGACGATACCTCTCAGCGATCACTACATAGTTCAGTTAAAACACACGCCGCTCATTATGTATCTGATTTGTCAGAATTAAAGACGTCTATTTCGTCTCTGTTGACTCTTACGATTCTCGGGCACACAGCGATAGACCAAGAAAACGGTCTTCCGATAGTATCGGACAGTATAGTTCTCCGATACTCAGCATCGCTCCCTCCCAGCGATCAGCTTACGTTGCGGCAAGCGTGAGGACGGACGCATGCGGCAGTCTGGTCTCATCCTCACGGCAGTCGCAGACACCAGTCTGGTCTCTCCTTCACGGCAGACGCAGACGCCAGGCTGGTCTCCTTCACGGCAGACGCAGACGCCAGTCTGGTCTCTCCTTCACGGCAGACGCAGACGCCAGTCTGGTCTCTCCTTCACGGCAGACGCAGACGCCAGTCTGGTCTCTCCTTCACGGCAGACGCAGACGCCAGTCTGGTCTCTCCTTCACGGCAGACGCAGACGCCAGTCTGGTCTCTCCTTCACGGCAGACGCAGACGCCAGTCTGGTCTCTCCTTCACGGCAGACGCAGACGCCAGTCTGGTCTCTCGGGGGAGATCTCTCACAACAATCGATACATAGAAGTATCGACAGTTGACGATATGCAGCAGTCTGGTCTCTCCCTCGCGGCAGACGCAGACACAGACACCACGGCAGACACACATACCACGGCGGACGCAGCAATCTGGACGCATGCAGCAGTCTGTAATCTCGCGGCAAAGTGGATGCATGCGGCAGTCTGGACATACACTAGACGCATGTAGTCAGGTTTTGTCACACGTCACCGTAGACAAACATTTGCTCGCGGCAAACTCACGGCATTCGGGACTCATCCATTAGACTGATACCTCTCAGAGAAACATTCAACAGTCTCAAGCTAGACCCATGATGGACTCATATGGTCGGAACTTGTCCTCGCAACAGGATAGACAAGTTTTTTATCTCCTTCGCGATTTTCTGAACCCATAACTAATGCTCCCTCGCTTCACGCTGTTGACATGCAACATGCTGGACGCATGCGTTCATAGATTTTCCCTCGCATGGGCTTACAGATGTTGTTGCTCCCTTACAGCATGATGATCTTAGGCTAGAAGCGCTAGAACCTGTCTCTCCCTCGAACTTAAATGTGATACTTCTTCGCAACTGGACGATATCCTTCACGAGATTTCTTCCAGACAAGATGAATTATTTTGGAAGATAATAACTGTCACATTGACGAGGTTTTGTCTCCTACTCATTCGAATCAGAGAATAGATGTTCCATTAGCCGAATTAGAAGACGAATCTCAGGATTCATTACAGTCTACCAAAAAAAAAAAAAAAGAAAAAAAAAATGGTTCTGGCTAGATGGGTTAAGAGAGTTTTCTCAACCCTCAACCAATGGACGTCCAAGAGAAGGTTCTAGGGAAGGCCTCCTTTTTCTTTTCCTCACTCAGGTCAATCATGAGCAAGTCATAGTTTGTGGTCCAATTTTGAAATAGACCATCGGTTGAAGTAAACTTTTAGACAATGAAAGTCTTCAGCCTTATGGACTGGACTCTCGGAACTCTCGCAGAAGCCACAGACCCTAGGAACAAGGCTCAGATGCATCTGTTTGCCTGTTTGGTTAAGGCCTGGAGGGATGTCCCCATCGATCTTTCCGCCCTTTTTTATGGCAGGAGTTCTTAAAAAGACCTCAGAGGATTGCGACTGGAGATCAAGCTCGCTGATTCTCAAGTCAACAAACCGAATCAAAAAGTGAGACGTTTTATGCCTCCCATGTCGTCTATACCCCTAGAGCTGACAACAGTCCACTCAGGAGACAAGGCAGCAGCTCTTTAAGAACAAGTGAGCCTTATGCTGTGAGCTTCATTCATAGTAATGTAGAGGTCACCTCATCGGAGGGGTCTTTACATCATACTTTTCCTAGTTCCTAAACACTCGGGAGGGATGAAAACTTGTACTGGACATCAGTCCATTGTACACATAAAGGGAGTAGGGTTTCTTCTTTGTACCTGGACTACTGACCACTCAGAGCAGAATCACAAATAAAGTGTCTGGAGGCTCTTCAAAGGTTAATGCCCTTAACGCAACAGTTAGGTCTGATGGTAACCTGGCCAAATCTCAACTAACACCCTCACAGAATTTAATTTTTCTTGGGATGATAGTCGATTCAGTTCGCGTTCAAGGCGCTCCGGAAATTTCGCAAGGACTTTCCCCTAGTGGTCACCCGTCTACGGTTGACGATCCCTCGCAGCAATCAGCACACGGTCTAGTTCGCGCACACGGCGCGCTTCATGTGTCTGGTCTGTCTTAACTAGAGAAGTCGATTTTGTCCCTGTTTGACACATACGATTTGCGACAAGGATCCTTGGATAGAGTCTCAGAGGAAATGACACATAAATATCAAAGATCTAGTGGCCATTCACCGAGCCCTGATTACTCACTTCATAGAGAGCGAGAATAACGTCAGAAGGAATCTTCTCAGCAGAAGGCAAGTTCTTACTGCAGAATGGACCTTACATCACGAGGTGTGCACGAACCTTTGGATGATTTTGGGGTCAACACTCTTTAGACCTCTTCGCCTCACAAATGACATAGAGGTTTCCGGTATTTTGTTCTCCAGTACCAGACCAGGATACAGACGCACTGGACGCTTTTCTTCTGAACTGGAAAGGTCTAAATGTGTACTCTTTTCCTCCATCCAAGATCCTGGACAGAGTCCTGAAAAGATTCAGGGATTCGGCCATCGTCCGCATTACCATGATAGCTCCTTTTTTGGTCTATGAGACATTGGGTTGCGGAGATGATCGAGTGGCTGGTAGATACCCCCAGATCATGACCACTATTAGGGTTGATTAATCTGAGTGGTACATATTTAGAGTGCTGTGCAGGAATAATAGATTTTCCCCTACCAATACCTCTATAACCAATATAGCAGAGTTTTCTGTTGTATCTATGTATAAAAGAGAAGCTAGCTATGCCTTGCATCAAGGGTTACCTTAGCATATTAACCTCTGTCTTTCGTATCCGACACTTTGGCGTGTCAGGTAACAAGGACCTCTCAGATCTCATTAGATCTTTTGAGACAACCAAGAGGAAGGATAATCCAACCTCCTCGTGGAACTTAGATGTAGTCCTGGCCTTTTTAACCTCAAGTAGGTTTGTACAGTTGGACAAGTCATCTTGGAAGTATCTTACCAAGAAGACTTTTTTTCCCAATTTCATTGGCTTCAGTCAAAAAAGTAGGAGTGTTTAAAACCATCAGCAAGAAGATGGGTTTTAATGGGGACAATGCAATTTGCTCCCTTCAGCTAGGCTTTCTTTTTCAAACACGAGACAGACAGCCTATGATGCTCAGTTAAAAAGCCCTCTTTCCCTTTATCAAAGAATACCCTGGTGTTTTTTTTCATTAAGGATTTAATAAGGGAAACTCCAAGATTGTGTGTAAGAAGTTTTCCCTATCCTTAAGGTAAAACCACATGATGTTAGAGCTGTAGCAATTTCTATGACTTACAAACACAATAGGTCAATGAAGTCAATTTTGGAGCCTACTTTCTGACGAAGTAAATCAATCTTCACAGACTGCTATCTCAAAGATGTCCAGACCCAGTATGAGGATTACTATTCCCTGGGTCCGTATGTTACCTCCGTCTTCTTAGTTGGAGAAGGGTCTACTGCCTCTTCCCTATAACTTAATATATACCCTTGCCATTTTTTTCTTGTACTTGTTCATAGATTTTTTTTGCGAGGGTTGTCGCAGCCTTCCGTCAGTTTCTGATGCAAGTCAAGTTAGTTTTAATGCATTCACAGTCTGTCTGTGAGGCTTGTCGCAGCCTTCCGTCAATCTGGGATGCAAATCAAATTAGTTTTAATATGGAGTAAGTGGTCAAAATCAGTATCCTTGGTTATGCCAGGTTTGCAAGAATGGTGGTCTAGCCCCTCTAAGGGTCGTAGACCTTGTGGCAGCCCCAAGAGACTTTTCAGCCCCCTGAGTGGATCACTGAGTCTCTTAAGGAATGCAGGCAAAATGAGGCAGTATCATTGGGAAGCCAGCTTCCTTATCAAGTTGTAATGCCAGAATCAGTATTCTTGGCTATGCCAGGTTTGCAAGGGTGGTGGTCTAGCCACTCTAAGGGTCGTGTACCTTGTGGCAGCCCCAAGAGTCTTTTCAGTCCCCTGAGTGGATCACTGAGTCTCTTAAGGAATGCAGGCGAAATGAGGCAGTATCATTTTAAAGCCAGCTTCCTTATCAAGTTAGAACGCCAGAATCAGTATCCTTGGCTTTGCCAGGTTTGCAAGGGTGGTGGTCTAGTCACGCTAAGGTCGACGAACTTGTGGCAACCCCAAGAGACTTTTACAGCCCACTGAGTGGATCGCTGAGTCTCTTAAGGAATGCAGGCGAAATGAGGCAGTATCATTGTGAAGCCAGCTTTCTTATCAGGTTAGAACTAAGTTGTTAGTACTACTATTGTAGTTATTAATAATTATACGAATTCCCAAGGGGATGAGGTTTTCAACCCACCTCCAACTGTGTGAATCAGCTATATATATGCAACTACCAGGGAAGTTACATATTTAAAACTGGTATTTTTATTATAAAATAAATTTTTAAATATACTTACCTGGTAGTTACATATATCAAAGGGCCCTCCCTCCTCCCCTCTGAAAACAGAGACATCGAATTTCTGAAGATGTTGGGAATGGTTCTAATAACCTACGAGTGATGGCGCTCATGTATGACCACCTACTGTCATGGCGGCGATCGCCACAAATTTTTAATTTCTGTCGTGATTTAAGCTATATATTTGTAACTACCAGGTAAGTATATTTAAAAATTTATTTTATAATAAAAATACCATTTTCGTGTGCGTGCGAATGAGGAATGCTAGGTGAGGTTACCGAAAATGTCGGTAGACCCTCACACTGTGTGTTTGGGTTGTAGGGGTTTTGAGTGTGCACTGAATAATAGGTGCAAAGAATGTAAGGTTTTGAATGAGAAGAATTGGTTGGGTATGAAGCGCTATGTGCGCAAACTAGAGCTTGATAGAGTAAGGAGAGCTTCTAGGTCTAAATCTAAGTCTGCTAGCGAACTTAGTCTTGATTTATCCATTGAACCTGTAATTAATTCCTCTTTGGAAGTTGATCCTTCCTCTGAGATAGTAACTCCTGCCCCTTCTACAGGATCCGTATCTGCAGATGACCCTCGGTACGCCAAGCTGGCTGCCGAGTTGAAGGCCATTAAAGATCAACTTGCGGCCTTTAAAGGTAAGCCAAGTGAAAGTGAAATTAGTGCTTGTGAAAGAGCAGTGGAGGTGGCGACTGACCGAACCTGTCATTACCCTAGTTCTAGACCTCTACCAAGCTCGCAGGACCAAGGGAGAAGGTACGTCTACGACCGAAAGGGGGTGAGAGGTACGTACCCTTGGTCAGCCATCGCCTCGGGCAGTCCTGTTGGAAGTTCTCAGGCTGCCCTTGACCGCCACGGAAAAGGTGTGTCGGATGTGATGGTTTCTTCCCCGAATCCCTCTCCCAGATGCAAATGGAAGTATGAGGCTTCGAGACCGACGAAGAGGAGGTGGAACTGAGAAGAACAGTCTCGTTCTCACTCTCCCAGTTCTAGTAGCCATGAACCTTGTCCTTCAGAGGACAATTTGGATTCCGTGCCTGTGAAGAGGATGAAATCAAGGTCCGGAAGTCGGGATAGAGCAGCAGAAGATCCTTCTCCTTCCACCAGTGTTATTCGACAGCCGTCTCCTTCGGAACCGCAAGACCCAGCAGAAGTCGCTAAGTCGTTCATGTCAGTTATGCAGGAGCAACTTTTATCGTTATTTCAAGCGTTTAGCCGCCCTCACACCCAGTCCGACAGATGTAAAGACGACTCGTTACCCATCAAGAAGTCAGCTTCTAAGAGGGAACGGAGTTCCTCGCCTAAGGAACCCTTGCGCGCTTCGTCGAAGACACGACACCGCACTGCTTCCTCATCTGCTCGGCGCCAGGACGATTCTGCCTCTCGCTCTCGGCGCCAGGATGATTCTGCCTCTCTCTCTTGATGCCAGCCTTCTTCTCCAGGATGATGCTTCTTCTCGTCGCCAGGATGATTTCAGCTCTCTCTCTCGACACCAGGACTCTTCCTCCTCTCATTCACGACGCCAGGACGACGCTGCCTCTCTCTCTCGGCGCCAGGATGATCCCAGCCTGCTTCTTCAGGACAATACTGCTTCTTCAGGACAATACTGCTTCTCGCCGCCAGGACAATAGCAGTTCTCGGCATAAGGACGCCTCCTCCTCCTCACCGCCAGGACGCTTCCTCCTACCGCCTCGAGGACTTTTCTAGCGCTCGGCGCCAGGATGACACCTAAGCTCGGCGCCAGGACGCAAGCGGTTCTCGGTGTCAGGCTGCTTGCAGCCCTTTCCTTCAGGATGAATCCTACGATTTTCCTTTGTCGGATTCTAGGGAGCCTTCTTCTCGAATGAAGGATGTTGTAGAGGTGGGACAGGATCTCGATGATGTCTCAGAAGACGAAGAGAAACCTGCTGGCGACTACAAGGTTCTCTCTCGCTCCCTCCTTGAACTGTGTGGGGAGGAGTTTCAACCTTCTGCTCCGCGTTCTCCTCAATCTCAATTTAGCAGGAAGAAGGCCAAGAAACAGTCGGCCTTCATCAAGATGAAACTCACTATTTCTGCGAAGAAGGCTCTCGCGAAAATAAACGATTGGATGAAAGAACGGAGACAAGCGGTTAAGACTACCTTCTCTTTTCCACCAGCTCGTCTTGCTTTGAAGGCTGGCATGTGGTATGAGACGGGAGCCTCTGGGTCTGGGAGTGCCTGCCTCCTCCCAGGGTGACTTTTCTGGCATCGTGGACTCTGCCAGAAGGCATGCACTCAACTCGGCCAAAGTTATGTAGTCGATGTCGGAACTTGATCACCTAGTCAAAGGGATTTTTAGAGCCTTTGAGGATTTTAGCTTTTTGGACTGGTCTCTAAGGACTCTGGCCAGGAAGACTGAGCAGATGGAAGGAACACAAGACCTAACGAATATTATGTCTTGTATGGACAAGGCTCTTAGGGATGGAGCTAATGAGTTGGCTTCGCTTTTTTCAGCAGGAGTCTTAAAGAAGAGGGCCCTGCTTTGCTCCTTTGCTTCGAGATCTGTGACTGTTGCGCAGAAGTCTGAGCTCCTTTACGCCCCCCTGTCACAACATCTTTTTCCTGTGGCCCTTGTCAGAGACATTACGCTTTCTCTTGCGCAAAAGGCCACCCAAGACCTCTTTATCGCGCTCAGCTCGTAAGCCCTTGACAGTCGCTCCTTCGTCTTTGAAGCGGGAGGAATGGAAATTCCAGCAGCCCTTTCGAGGCAGGGCTCCTTCAAGAACTGACTTCAGAGGAAGAAGACAAGAGTCAGGAGCAAGAACGAACAGAGGTTCGTTTAGAGCTCGCTCCAAGAAATGAAGTGCAAGTCCTCCAGACAACAATAGGGGCAAGACTGTCACGTTTTTGGCAGTCTTGGAAGAGAAGAGGGGCGTACATCTGGTCCCTCTCAGTCATCAAGGAAGGATATAAGATCCCCCTTTTGAAGAAGCCTCCTCTTTCAGATACACCTCTAGCCTTAGTAGCGCAGTACACAGATCCGGGGAAGCGGAAGGCTCTTCTGGATCGGGTTGACCAGATGCTGGACAAGGGAGCGTTAGAACCAGTTCTGAATCTCTCCTCCCCAGGCTTTTACAATCGCCTGTTACCCAAGAACTCGGGTGGATGGAGGCCTGTTCTGGATATCAGCTCTCTGAACGTCTTCGTGGAGAAGATGAAGTTCTCCATGGACACGACTCAGTCTGTGCTTGCAGCAGTACGTCCAGGGGACTAGATGGTGTCTCTCGATTTGCAGGACGCTTATTTTCACGACCCCATCCATCTGGCTTCGAGGAAGTACTTGAGATTTGTGATCCAGGGCAAGTGCTTCCAGTTCAGGGCGCTTTGCTTCGGTCTCAGCACGGCTCCTCAAGTCTTCACCAGGATAATGGCGAATGTGGCAGGCTGGCTGCATCAAGAGGGGATAAGAGTATCCTTTTATCTGGATGATTGGCTAATACGTTCACGATCGAAAGAAAAATATCTGGAGGACCTATGAAAGACTTTCATGATGGCTCAAGAACTGGGTCTGGTCATCAACAGGGAGAAATCTCAGACCGAGCCGAATCAGACTATTCTCTATTTGGGGATAGTTCTGAATTCAGTTCTTTTTTGGGCTTCTCCCTCCCAGGAAAGACAGACCAAGTGCCTCGAGAAGGTCCGAGGATTCCTGAACAAGCAGAAGTGTTCAGCGAAGGAGTGGATGAGTTTACTGGGAACTCTCTCCTCACTCGAACAGTTTTTCTCGCTGGAGAGACTCCACCTAAGGCCTCTTCAGCACTTCCTATCAAAGGTGTGGAACAGGAAGACACAGGAAGACTCCTTTTCCTTCCCTATTCCAGCAGAGGTCAAGGATCATCTGATGTGGTGGCTAGATCCAGCTTTGTTAGGGGAAGGGATCTCCCTGTACAAGAAGAACCCAGACCTAGTGTTGTTTTCAGACGCGTCAGAGTCAGGTTGGGGAGCAACACTAGGAAGCAAGGAGGTCTCAGGCTCTTGGGAAAAGAGTCAGTTAGGATGGCACATCAACAAGAAGGAGTTGATGGCCATTCTGTTAGGGCTAAAGGCCTTCAAAGACTCAGTGTCAGGAAAGATTGTGGAGGTCAACTCGGACCACACCACAGCTCTAGCGTACATCAGGAAGCAAGGGGGGACTCATTCTCTGTCTCTGCTCGAAACAGCAAGGGAGCTCCTTCTTTGGTCGAAGGAGAACAAGGTAGATCTGCTGACGAGATTCGTACAGGGACAGAGGAATGTGAGGGCAGACATGCTCAGCAGGAAAGGGCAGGTTCTTCCCACAGAATGGACCCTCAATCAACAGGTCTGTCAGAGTCTCTGGAAGCTGTGGGGGTGACCCTTAATAGATCTTTTCGCCTCCAACCAGAACAAAAGGATCCCTAACTATTGCTCCCTAGTTCCGGACGAGGAGGAAATAGCGGTGTACGCCTTTTTGATGGACTGGACGGGGACGGACACATATGCCTTTCCCTCGTTCAAGATCATCAATCTGGTCGTCAGGAAATTCACTCTCCTCGATTCGGGACGGATGATCCTAGTAGCTCCATTCTGGCCAACGAGAGAATGGTTCATGGAAGTGGTAGACATGTTGATGGACTTCCCAAGAATCCCTCCTGCAAGTCCAAAGCTTCTCAAACAACCCCACTTCAAGAGGTATTATCAAAACCCCCTCGCTCTCAAACTGACTGCCTTCAGACTATCGAGAAGCTTGTCAGAGCAAGAGGATTTTCAGCGCAAGCTGCGAAAGCTATCGCCAGAGCGAGGAGGGTCTCTTCACAGTGAGTCTACCAATCTAAGTGGGAGACTTTTAGAGCTTGGTGTAGGCAGCACAAGGTTTCTTCATCCACTACCTCTGTGAGCTAGATTGTGGATTTTTTATTATACCTCAGACAGGATGCTAAGCTGGCAGTGTCCACAATCAAAGGGTATTGAAGCATGCTCTCTACGGTCTGTAGGCATAGAGGCTTAGATTTGTCTCAAAATAAGGACTTGCAAGACCTCTTGAAGTCTTTTGAGACAACTAAACAGGTTCAGTTAAAGCCCCCTTCTTGGAACCTGGATGTGGTTCTGAAGTTTCTTTGCACCAAGAGATTCGAACCCATGTCACAAGCTTCTCTTAGAGAGGTAACGAAGAAAACCCTCTTCCTGATGGCCCTAGCCAAATCTAAAAGGGTCAGTGAGGTCCATGCGATTGAAAAACAAGTAGGCTTTAATCAGAATGGAGTGGTTTGTGCCTTAAGGGTGGATTTCCTCGCCAAGATCGAGAACCCTTCAAAGCCCTGGCTAAGGACTTGAGGTCCCTAACCTAACTAATCTAGTGGGTCAAGAGCAGGAGAGGCTCCTCTGTCCAGTTAGAGCCCTTAAAGCTTACTTGTCTCACACTAAGAATGTGAGAGGCTCTTCTAGCTCCTTATGGTGCTCGGTGAAAGATCCGCAAAAACCCCTTTCAAAGAACGATTTGACTTTTTTCCTGAGGGAAGTTATAAGGGAAGCGCACCTCTTGTGTGAGGAAGAGCACTTCGGCCTTTTAAAAGTGCAGGCTCACGAAGTGAGAGCCATTGCTACTTCGCTGGCTTATCGTAAGAACATGTCGGTCAGGCAAATTATGGATGCAATGTTATGGAGAAGCAACTCTGTGTTCGCCTCTCATTACCTCAGAGAGGTGAGAGTGGATTATGAGAAATGCAATACCTTGGGCCCATACGTAGCTACGGCTTCTGTATTAGGCAAAGGAGTTACTACCTCCCCTCAACCTTAGTTTTTGTATACCTGTGTCTGGGTTGGTGTTTTTAATGGTTGTCTGAGGACGTCGACTTGTGGTACAGTTACCTCAGTCTAGATAGATAATTTATATCTATTCTGCAAGGTTAGGTGGTTAGTTTTAGTGAGGTTGCAGTTTTTTATATAAGGGTCGAAGGTAGTTCTGAAGTCTAGTCAGATTGTTGGTCTCACACTGTTGACAGACTCGATTGAGTTGTTTCAGCATGACAGGTCCACTCCTGGCTGACACTATTTAGGGAAAGCGATTGAAGTCAGCTACCTTAGCAGGTAAGGAATCAAGGTGTGTTTTTTCTCCTACAACTTTTTGTTGTTTCCCCAATGATGTTTACTGTCTGTCACTCTCCTCCAAGTGTGTGAATCAGCTTTATATATATAACTGCCAGGTAAGTTCTATTCATAAAAATGGAGTTTTTATAATAAAACAAAGTTTGTTCCGTAACTGGAATACAAACCATGCTATTTAAAGTGGGGGTAATTACTTTCGCGTAGCTGAAAGGACGAGCCATAAAATTTTAACGAGGGATTATTACCCCACCGCTAGTTAGCGGGGGGTAGGGAGGGTAGCTAGCTACCCTCCCCCCTCACACACCTGTGTTGTAGCTCCACTTTTACTTTGGCTCTGGTGGTGATCGGACGTGTCCGCCTTCACCCTCGCCTCTCTGACAGCCATTAATCATTGCATTTTCTTTCTTTTTCTTAGAGTGTTGTGAAGTTGGCCTCTACAATGCGGAAGTGCCCTGGGTTACCTGACCGCCCTTGTGGGACTTTCATGTCTTCCATCGAGACGGATCCTCACACCTTATGCCCTTATTGTAGGGGTCAGCGGTGTGAAAGTGATAATGTTTGTATGGAATGTAGGGAGTGGCCTACCTCCCAGTGGGAAATGTTTTCTCAGCGCCGGAAGAAAAAGTCCAAACGGGATATTTCTCCTTCAAAGGTTTCTTTGAAGAAGGAAAATCCTAAGGACTCTTCTTCCGTAGCCCAAACCTCCTCCGAAGCTCCCACTCGGTCGGCCTCTCGTGAGAGGCCGTCGAGTGGTAGCGTAGGCCGTACTGTTGTTGACCGATCATGGGGTTTGGGAGAGGGAGTCGCCTCCCATAGCGAGGCAGCTCCTTCTCCTCCCCCGGGGGAGGATTTAATTATTTCTCCTGTTAATAATGATCTTTTGCAGCTTTGGGCTTCCTTGGGGCTTCAGGGTTCGCCCTCCAAGGAAGCCCTGTTTGACATGATTAGGTTGGGAGCAGCTATCAAACAGTCACCGGCGGTAGCAGAGGTTGACCCTCTGTCTATTGTCGAGGCTGTTGTGGCAGACGCTTCCAATGAGTGTTCAAACCCCTGCTCCTGTGCGAACATCCTTTGAGGGAGGATCTAAGTCCAACGATCTCTCCTGCGGGTGATTTGGCCCCCCCGGGGGAGTTCACTGACAGAAACTCCTCTTCGGAGGACTGCCGATGGTTTGCCTGCTGCTCCCAGAGGACACATCCGACGTAAGGCTCGCCTTCCTCTTCGCCGCCGAGGTCTTCCTTCTCCTCACAAGGGTGTTAGGAGGCGCCTCTTCGGATCTTCATCCTCGCAGTCTCCCGCAGAGGAACCTCATCCTTCAGCTACCGTTCCTGCTACTTCCTTGGACCTGGACCTCTCTGCAGATCGTTCGCGATCTCCTACGCCTGCCAGACCTGCTGACCTGCCTTCACCTTTCCTGGCTGCTGACGCGCTGTGGGTGCCCACACATCCCGTTTTCAAACGGGTACCGACCCCTTTGGGGCAAAAGGGGCTTTCACACATTGTGTGTAAGTCCCTTAAGCGCCAGGTTTTCCCTGTGCGCCAACGTTCGCCTGCTCGCAAGCTCTCACCGGTTGCTACCTCATCTCGCCAGCGCCCTCCTGCACGCCCACGATCTCCTTCACGCCCACGATCTCCTGTTCGCCCTGCAGTTCCAGAGACTACGCGCCCACGATCTCCTGCTCGCCAACGGACCTCTGTGCGCCCTCGGCCTGATACACGCCATGGATGCCCTCGGTCTCCTGCTCGTCAGCAATCTCCTGCTCGTCAGTGATCTCCTGCGCGCCAGCGCTCTCCTGCTTGCCAGCGCTCTCCTGCTCGCCCTCGATCTTCGGATCAGGGCTCCAAGGAGGAACCTTCTTCCTCTCCTGCTCGCCAGCGCTTTCCTCCACGATCGCCGACTCGCCATCTGACCTCGCCTGCTCGCCATCCCTTGCCTACGTGCCATCGCCCGCAGTCTCCATCGCACGCCCACACGCTCTGACGCCTGCGCGCCAACGAGCTCCTTCTCCTGCGTGCCACCGTTCACTCACGCGCCAAGGCGCGAACTCTCCTACGCGCCAACGCTCGCCGGGGCGCGTTAGCGCCCCCTCGCCGATGCGCCACCGCTCGCCTATGTGCCATCGCTCGCCTGCGCGCCATCGCTCGCCTGCGCGCCATCGCTCGCCTGCGCGCCATCGCTCGCCTGCGCGCCATCGCTCGCCTGCGCTCGCCTGCGCGCCATCGCTCGCCTGCGCTCGCCTGCGCGCCATCGCTCGCCTGCGCGCCATCACTCACCTGCGCGCCATCGCTCGCCCTCGCCCAGGCGCGCGTGCGAGCGAGCAATCGTTTCCTGAGCTAGGCAATGGCGTATCGCGCTCCCAGCGCGAACCACAGCGCGTGCCCACACAGGATCCGGCAGTACGCGTCAGGTCATCTTCATCGCGTTCCCCCCCCCCCCCCATAAGCGCAGGACAGCGCGCCAAACGGAGGGAGGGAAATCTCCGGACAGGTCCAGGACCTCTTCTCCAGATTCTTCTTTTCAGGCAGACCCAGTTTTAGTTTCCACTCCTAGGGATCTTACGATCCCCTTCCCTCCAGAGGGTGTCTCTGACAGCGCTGCTGTCAGTCAGCTGCCCTGGTTTGGGCCCTAGATCAGAGTGGTTGCGCAGGCTTTCAAGCCCGCCTTCTCTGAACTAGGCCTCAAATCAGCGGCCATCTCGGCCCCCCTGAAGAGTAAGAGAGGAGTGGACGACGTGGTTACTTCTCCAAGGGGAAATTGGTTCCTCGGAAGCCGTCGAGGAAGGCTCCTTCCCCTCCCCAGACTTTCTCTCCATCCCCAGTGGACGAGTGTTTTCCATCCTCGGGATTCTCGTGAGGTGAGGCGTTCTCCTATCGCACCAATGGGAGAAAACCAACCTCGCGCCGAGAAGTCTCCTCGGGTGGAGGCGGAGAAGAGCCCCCCACCATCTTTGTTGGAATCCTGCATCCCTCCCAGGAGGGAGTCGAAGGACTCCAAGACGGTCCCGAAATCTTCGTCGAGGATCAGACCAGAACCAGTTAAGCCCTCGGAGAACGTCCACAAGTCCCCCCAAGAAGAGCCTTTGGGGACTGGAGACCTTGCTGCTAGTCCATCAGGAGGAGAGCTGCAGGAGTCGGAGCATGCCTTTTGGAAAGTTTTGGCTCTGATGAGGAACCTTAACGGATTTTTGGATCCGGAGAGTCCTCCTCGAGAGGGCAAGAACACGGTTCTGGACTGAGTCTTTGGTACTCAAAAGCCCCCTAAAACCAGTACAGCTTTGCCCTGGTTCCAGGGGGTCAAGAGTGCCAGAGATAAGGTCGAGAGCCAGCTCTCCGAGCTAGCCTCCTCCAGCCGTTCCAGTGCCGGAAACAAACTCCTCCCACCTCCTCGTCTCCATCAAAGGAGGTACTTTGAAATCATCGAGGAGTCCTGTTTAGCTCTTCCCCTCCACCACTCGGTGGAAGAGCTTTCCAGGGGAGTCCCTCTCGAGAAACTCTCCGACCGGCCAGTGTCGTTCTCGGCGTCGGAGACTCTCTGCCAGGAGAAGGTAGCGAAGTGTGCCATGCAGGCCACTTCGTGGCTGGATATCTGGCTGGGATCTCTTGGCATCCTGATACGATCCGAAGACTTGTCTAAGGAGAGTACCAGGAAGGCCTTGGAGACCTTCCTTCTTTCAGGCACTCGTACTATCGAGTTTCTGGCCCACCAAGTCTCGAACTTGTGGGCTAACACTATCCTGAAACGCCGTGATACGGTGTCTGAAAGATTCAACTTGAAGGTCCCCAACACCGAGGTCAGTAAGCTCAGACTTTCCTCCCTTTTGGGGAGTAACCTGTTTGAGCCGAAAGATGTAGAGCAGGGGGCTGAGAGGTGGAGGAAGTCCAACCAGGACTCCCTCCTCCAGAGAGCCTTTAACATCAAAGCCGTATAAGCCTCCAGCACCCCAACTACCTCGCCCTGCAAAGACGACAAAACCGGCAATAGCAGCAAAGGCAGCGGTGTCCAAACAGCCTTTTCCCGTCAAGGACAGGGGAGGCAAGAATCTTAGGGGGAGTGGCCGAGGCCGCAAACGCTAGAATTGGCAGTCCCCCGCATGTCCACCAGTGGGGGGATGCCTCCTAAGTTGCGCGAAGAGGTGGCAGCAACTCAGGGCCGATTCCTGGACGATCTCCGTGATCAGCCAAGGATATCGCGTCCCGTTCATAACATCTCTTCCTCCCCTGACAGCGAATCCAGTGTCGTTGAGCTCTCTTACCATGGGATCGGCAAGAGAGCAAGCCCTTTGGGCAGAAGTCAAGACCATGTTGAAGAAGGACGCTCTCCAAGAGGTCGTCGACGGGTCCCCAGGCTTCTACAGTTGACTCTTTCTTGTAAAGAAGGCACCTGGAGGCTGGAGACCAGTCATCGACCTCTCAGCTCTGAACAGGTTTGTCAATCAGACCCCATTCAGCATGGAGATGGCAGACATAGTCAGACTCGCAGTGAGACCGCGAGACTTCATGTGCACACTGGATCTGAAGGACGCGTACTTCCAGATCCCAGTCCATCCGTCTTCAAGGAATTACTTAAGATTCAGCCAAGACAACAAGATCTACCAGTTCAAGGTGCTTTGCTTCGGTCTCTCCACAGCACCTCAGGTTTTCACCAGAGTGTTCACCCTGATATCTTCGTGGGCACACAAGATCGGCATCCGTCTCCTCCGTTATCTGGACGACTGGCTGATCTTAGCAGACTCGGAGTCAACCCTTCTTCGACACCGAGACAAACTTCTGGGAATTTGCCAAGATCTAGGGATCATGGTAAATCTCGAGAAGTCTTCTCTGCTTCCTTCCCAAAGACTTGTATATCTAGGCATGATATTGGACACCAATTTCCACAGAGCCTTCCCATCAGACGACAGGATAGCCAGGCTGAGGAAGGTCGCAAGTCCTTTCCTCAGACGAGACGAACTCCCAGCCCAATCATGGTTACGTCTCCTCGGTCATCTCTCATCCTTGGTCCGTCTAGTTCCCAATGGTCGCCTCAGAATGAGATCTCTGCAATTGCGACTCAAGTCCTGGTGGAGTCAAGGACACGATTCCCCGAACGTCTTGATCCCTATGGGTCTCGCGGAACAGACGGACCTTCAGTGGTGGGTGGCAGACGAGAACCTATGAAAGGGAGTGGATCTTCTCGTCCTCCCCCCGGATTTGATGCTGTCTTTGGACGCCTCAAACCACAGGACCTCACGTTCTGAACCACAGGACCTCAGGCCTGTGGTCAGAATCAGAAATGTGCCTCCATATAAATCTGCTAAAAATGAAGGCCGTTTTTCTTGCCCTTCAACAGTTCCAACAGCACCTGGCGGGTCACTCTGTGGTGGTGATGAGAGAGAACACCACAGTAGTGGCTTACATCAACAAGCAAGGAGGTACCTTTTCAAAGCAGCTATCCCATCTTGCAGTAGAGATACTGAGATGGACCGAAGTCCACTTGATTCCACATTTGGCTCGCTTCATTCTAGGCAAAAGGAATGTGCTCGCCGACAATCTGAGCAGAGTGTCTCAGATAGTAAGTACCGAGTGGTCTTTGGATCATCTAGTAGCCAACAAAGTCCTGACTTTGTGAGGTTCCCCGACTGTGGATCTGTTCGCGACAGCGTTGAATTTCAAACTGCCGCTGTACTGTTCCCCAGTCCCGGATCCCAAGGCTCTCTGGCAAGATGCTTTCCAACAACGGTGGGACAATATCGACGTGTACGCCCTTCCCCCGTTCTGTCTGATGAGGAGGGTACTCAACAAGACCAGACTATCGGTCAACCTCTCGATGACCCTCATAGCTCCGCTGTGGCATCATGTGGAATGGTTCCCGGACCTTCTACAACTCCTTACCGTGCCTCTGAGAGAGCTCCCTCCACGACACGAGCTACTCAGACAACCACATGCCAACATCTTCCACAAAGCCTTAGCTTCGCTACGACTTCACGCCTGGAGACTATCCAGCATCTCCTCGCTGAGAGAGGAATTTCGCAACAAGTTGCGATTAAGATGTTTGGACATCTGCGAAAGTCATCCGCATCTGTCTACCAGGCAAAGTGGAAAGTCTTCTGTGGTTGGTATCGTGGAAGGGGTATCTCTCTACTTGATGCCACTATTCCAGCAGTAGCGGAGTTCCTCGTGTATTTGCGGGAAGAAATGCGCCTTTCAGTCTCGGCGGTGAAAGGCTATCGCTCAGCTTAAGGGTAGCTTTCAGGCTCGAAGGAATGGATATTTCTTCCTCGCTGGAACTTTCCCTACTCTTACGAAGTTAAAGTTATGAACTTGCCCTCAGTCGGAAGTGAGACCTCCTCCTTGGAATGTGGTTCGAGTTCTCAGGTCTCTTAAGAGACCTCCCTATGAACCATTACGCCAGGCTTGAGATCGCCACCTAACTAGGAAGACGGTGTTCCTACTAGCTTTGGCCTCGGCCGAGCGAGTTCGTAAACTTCATGGTCTCTTATATGACATTGCCCATTCAAGGGGATGGTGGTGGTAACTTTCAAATTCGTCCCTGAGTTTATTGCTAAGACTCAAAATGCGGGGATTCCGGACCCTCGGTTCGACTCCTTCCAGATTTCGAGTCTTCGTTCTTGACAGATGACCCAGACCATCTCTTACTGTGCCCAGTAAGGAGTCTGAGGCTATATCTCAAAAGAACGGCTGCAGTCCGTCCCCAGGTGCAGGCATTGTTTGTGAGCACTGGGAGGACTAAGAGGAGGGTAACCAAGAACACCATCTCGGCATGGATTCGTAGGGTGATTCATCTGTCCCTGAATCCAGACCCTCCTCTGTCACGTTGCCCTTGAACACATGATGTCAGGGGCATAGCTACGTCCCTGTCCTTCAAGAAAAATTTTTCAGTGATGCAGGTTCTTCAAGCTGGGGTGTGGAAGTGTCAGACGACCTTCACAGCCCACTACCTGCAAGACGTGACCCACAGGAGGCTTAATACGTTTTCTATCGGCCCTGTGGTGGCTGCACAACAGCTGGTTTAACCCTGGATAGGTACGGTCCTCGGACACCCCTTTAAGGGTATACTCGGACGCGAACGACCCCGACGCCAAAAAAAATTCTTGAAAAATCAGTTTTTGCAGTAACCTCCTTTTTTCTTTTGCCAAAAAAAACTTCAATGAATGCTTAAAACAACTGTAAAGATAAATACTACTCATCTGCAGAAAAACTATTTATTATAAATATTTTAAAAAATTAAGTAGGAAAAAAAAAAGACCTGACATAAAAATTCATAAAAAAAAAGTTTATACATATATACACAAATCCTTTTAGGAATTGATTCTTGAATGTTTAGGACACATCTTGATGTATTTTGAATGAAGTCAGACCCATGGAGGTGAAGATCTGAAATGAGAAAAAAAGGGTAACTTTTTTTGGCCAAAAAAAATTGTCCAAATTTCATGAATTTTTTTGGGTACCCAAATGAAATAGGAAGTGGCTAATTTTTTTAGGGAATAAACATATGTTATCCTAAAATAGAAATATGTAAAAAAATCTTCATTATTTTGTAAATTACATTTATATCAGGGGCCATATCTAAAGGTAATTTTTTGAGTACTTGGAAATTTCGTAAAAAAATACATATATTTAATATATAATATGATATTTATGCAGGTAAAAATATACCAAAATATCACAAATTCTATAGGGAACAAGAATATATATAGATAGGGCAGCTTACGCTTCGGATATGTCCACAAAATGGCCGCCAACCACACTGACTCAGAATCCCTAATCTGCCACTTGAAATGTAGGAAGGGTATGTCAATTTCAAGGTGTTATTTACTAATCTAATTATTATTGGATATGCATAAAAATTGTATGGTGAGTTGCTGGATAATTGTCGATTATTTTACGCCTATAAAATTAAAATTCTGACCCAAAAAAATTTTTTTGAAGGGAAATAAAATCGAAAAAAAAAAATGTAAAACAATATTTTAGCTAAAAAAATTTGATGATATTCAATCAAAAAAAAAGTAAACAAAATTTTCCGACAAATAAACATCTAGAGGAATCATTACTCTGTGATAGTTCCTTAGTACGTAGTAATTTTGAAAGAATTGGGAAAAAACGAAAAAATGGCAATCACCGGAAAATCGAACACATACCTATATATACGCCATATCTGGCTAAAAAAAAGATAGGCATGGGTAGCCAGATCATCTAGAAACACTTTCCAACACTATAAAAATATAAGTTTTGCGACACTACTTGCCAATTCCTTACGGTAACATGACTAAGCAAAAAAATGCAAAACAAATAAAAAGGGGCACTCGTGGAAAATGGCCATTCTAATATACGGCATTTCAGAAAAAAAAAATTTCAGCCACGTGTTAGGCAAACCATTAAGGCATATTTTCCGACAAATAAACATATAAATGAAATATTACTCTGTGATAGTTCCTTAGTACGTAGTAATTTTGAAAGAAATGGGAAAAAACGAAAAAATGGCAATCACAGGAAAATCAAACACATATATATACGCCATATCTGGCTAAAAAAAAAATAGGCATGGGTAGCCAGATCATCTAGAAACACTTTCCAACACTATAAAAATATAAGTTTTGCGACACTACTTGCCAATTCCTTACGGTAACATGACTAAGCAAAAAAATGCAAAACAAATAAAAAGGGGCACTCGCGGAAAAATGCCCAACATTCTAATATACGGCATCTCAGATAAAAAAAAAAGACATGCACGTGTTAGCCCAACCATCAAGGCACACTTTCTAACACATAAACATGAAAAAAAAAATCAATAATATACAGCAATTCCTTACTACGTAGTAAATTTTTACAAATATTGAAAAAAAAACAGAAATTGGCAACCGCAGTTAAATACCCAATATACCAATAACTACGTCGTATCTGACAAAAACAAAATCACGCATGGGTAGCCAGATCATCTAGACACACTTTCCAACATTAAAAAAGCAAAAGTTTTACGACACTATTTGGCAATATCTTACGGAAAAATGACTTGGCAAAAAAATTAAAAAAAATTAAAAAGGGACACTCGCGGTAAAATGCCCGACATTCTAATATACGACATCTCAGATAAAAAAAAAGACATGCACGTGTTAGCCCAACCATCAAGGCACACTTTCTAACACATAAACATGAAAAAAAAATGAATAATATACGGCAATTCCTTACTATGTAGTAATTTTTACAAATATTGAAAAAAAACAGAAATTGGTAACCGCAGTTAAATACCCAATATACCAATAACTACGTCGTATCTGACAAAAACAAAGTCATGCATGGGTAGCCAGATCATCTAGACACACTTTCCAACACTAAACAAGCAAAAGTTTTACGACACTATTTGGCAATATCTTACGGAAAAATGACTTGGCAAAAAAATGAAAAAAAATGAAAAAGGGGCACTCGCGGTAAAATGGTCCTCGTGGTGATGAACGACATTTTAACTAAAAAAAAAAACATGCACATGGTAGCCAAACAATCCACCAAGACTTTCCACAACTGATAACCTATACAAGTTGCACCATTCTACGACAATTTCATAATACGTAATAACTTTGATAATTATGCAAACTACCTCAGAAGGGTAAACTCGGACGCGAACGACCCCGACGCGTCTCAGAAATCGGGGAAGGAGTACAGCTACAGCAATGCACATCTGGACACTACTAGAGCGTGTAGGGGAGACACCTCCTGCAGGTCGATCACCCACAAATTCAGTCACAGGGGTGAGTCACGTGAGAAAAACCTGTTTTTTTTTTACGCTCGGGGTCGCAAACGACCCACCGTACCTATCCAGGGTTAAAACCTCAGGCTCCTTGGTGGACAAGTAGCAGAAGGTTGAGGGCATTGTTACCCGGTCTTAGTCTACATGAATGAAAAGGTTTCTCTGGCCCTTATTCTTTCCTTCATCTCTTGGGGAAAGCAGCATCCTGGGGTCTCTGCACAGCTGACCTCAAACCACTGCAGGTAAACCATGTTTCCTTGTGTTCCTAGTATTAAGCTAATACTGCCACGTCTTCATACCCTGACAAGGAGGTATTGGGAGAGTCCTAGCCTAGTTTCCATCTAAAGGACTACAGGTCAACTTCCTAGGACGAGTCACACTTTATTATACCTTCACACACAGCTTACGTAGGCTACTCCTTATTGTTTAGTGCTGACACACTTAAATAACGAGTCCCCGGGCAAAGCCAAAAGTAAGTATTGGCTGGGACTTTCCACCCTTCCTAATGGGTGAGTCACCCCTATTAAATAGCGAGGTTTGTATGTCAGTTACAGAAAAAATGACAAATTCGTAGATAATTTGTATTTTTCCTAAGTATACAAACCTTAGCTATTTAATCAAACTTGCCCCCCAGCCTTATCCCCCTTCAAGTCCTACCTCCAAGCAAATTGAGCTACCCTCCCTACCCTCGTTAAAATTCTAATGGCTCCTCATTTCAGCTATGCCGAAAGTAATAACCCCTATTAAATAGCTAATGTTTGTATAGTTAGGAAAAATACAAATTATCTACGAATTTGTAATTTTCTGACTGTAGGTGGGTATCATCGACCCTTGTGTATGCTAATATATGCATGTATATTGTTACTCCCCTTATCTCCCAGCAAGGTGGGCATCGGGTAACGTCCTGGTAAGAAAACCATGGCTCCAAGTAAAGTCTTACCTTGGCCAGTCGTATTATTTACTGGTCCCACCTTCGCATTATTGCTTAGGCCATCATCTCTCATCAGGTTAGCTAGTTGATAAGTTGTTCTCTTCTGCGTATCATGCGAAGCATAAGTCACACCCCGGGTCAGTGACCAGACAGTTGGTCTTAGTAAAGAGTTGAAAGGTTTGTATTTTGTGCCGAACAAATGACAAATTTTGGAAATAATTTGTATTTTTCCTAACCATACAAACCTGAAGCCTTTACACACACTAGCTGGCTGTCACCTACCCCCAGGAATTCCTGCCTGCAATTGCAAAGTGACTTGTGTTGGCTGCTGTGCGTGTGAGCGCAATATTTGGTCCACCTCCTGCTAACTAATGGAGGGTAGTTTCACCTTGTTAAAAGTTTTACAGTTAGTTTCAGCGGTCGCTATAATTTATCTCAAATAGTATAGAGCTTCAGGTTTGTATTATTAGGAAAAATGCAAATTATTTAAAAAAATTTCATCTTAGGGCTAGCAACATAAGAATTTGAAAACAAAACTCTTTAGGTTAATATTTTCACTTTTTAAGATTTCCCTTTTTCACATTTGATAAACCCTGATTTAATGGTCCTTTTGCTTTGTTTTACAACAGGGAAACTTGGTGATGGAACAAATTGGAATCGGGAGCTCTTCTCGGAAGAGTGCAACAAAAGTTCCTGTTCCGGACACACACACCACTTGTTCCCAAACTCATGAATCTGTATCGCCCCTTTCCCACTGTCAGGATAAACAGGTATGTGTATATACAGTACTTACAGTTAAGAAGTAATTTTTGTTACTACACATTTATAATTCATTGTCCTTTAATAGGAGTGTGATTTCAATAAAACTGGAAATGGCTGTTAAAATTCATAGCAAGTGTTGGTAGCTATTGGTCAGTGGTGGGTAAGCCACGCCCATCCAACAAGTCACTAAGCAGGTACGTTGATTTCAACTGCTGAGCAGAGTACCCAAGTACTTTTCACAGCTGTTAATTCGCCTGGCTCTTTTAATCCTCTTCCTGTATCTTTGCAGTTTTTGTATGGTTACTGTGAGGGAGACTCCACTAACAGACATGAGTCTGCCGTGGTAAAGCTCGTCATCAAAGCTTAGACTGGAGCCAGGCAAGTACTCGGAAAATGTCCACAAGTCCCCCAAGAAGAGCCTTTGGGGACAGGAGACTTTGCTGCGAGTCCTTCAGGAGGAGAGCTGCAGGAGTCAGAACACGCGTTCTGGCAGATTCTGACCCTTATGAGGAATCTCAATGGGTTTGCGGACCCCGAGATTCCTCCTCGTGAGGGCAAGGACACGGTCTTGGACCGAGTCTTTGGGACTCAAAAACCCTCTAGGGCCAGTGCAGCTTTGCCCTGGTCTCAGGGGGTTCAGAGTGCCAGGGACAAGATCGAGGTCCAGCTCTCCGAGCTTGCCTCCTTCAGCCGATCCAGCGCCGGCAACAAACTCCTCCCACCTTGTGTCCATCAGGGGAGTTACTTTGACATCGTTGAGGAGCCTTGTTTATCTCTTCCTCTTCACCATTCGTTGGAAGAGCTTACCAAGGGAGTGCCTCGAGAGAGACTCCAACCGGCAGGTTTCGTTCTCGGTTACGGAGATCCTTAGCCAGGAGAAGGTGGCGAAGTGTGCCATGCAGGCCACTTCGTGGCTGGATATCTGGCTAGTGACACTAGACATGCTGTTACGTTGGGAGGATTTGTCCAAAGAAAGTACCAGGAAGGCTATTGTGGTCAGAGCTATATCTCAAAAGAACGGCTACAGTCCGCCCCCAGGTGCAGGCATTGTTTGTGAGCACTGGGAGGATTAAGAGGAGGGTCACCAAGAATACCATCTTGGCATGGATTCGTAGGGTGATCCATCTGTCCCTGATCCAGACCCTCCTCCGTCACGTCGCCCTAGAGCACATGACGTCAGGGGCGTAGCTACGCCCCTGGCCTTCAAGAAAAACTTTTCAGTGACGCAGGTTCCTCAAGCTGGGGTGTGGAAGCGTCAGACGACCTTCACAGCCCACTACCTACAAGATGTGACCCACTGGAGGCTCGATACGTTTTCTATCGGCCCTGTGGTGGCTGCACAACAGCTGGTTTATAACCTCACCCTCCTTAATGGACAAGTAGCAGAAGGCTGAGGGCATTGTTACCCAGTCTTAGTCTGCATGAATGAAAAAGTATGTCTGGCCCTTCTTCTCTTCATTCTCCCCTCTCTTGGGGAAAGCAGCATCCTGGGTTTTCTGCATAGCTGTCCTCAAACCACTGCAGGTAAACCATGTTTCCTTTTGTTCCTAGTGTTAAGTTAATACGGTCACGTCCCCATACCCTGACGAGGTGGCATTGGGAGAGTCCTAGCCTTAAAGTTCCATCTAAGGTGCAGGGGCTCCTTATCATGGAGTGCTGACACTCAGATACTGAGTCCCCGGGCAAAAAGCCAAGAGCCAGTAATGGCAGGGACTTACCACCCTACCTAAGGGTTAATTCACCCATATTAAATAGCGTGGTTTGTATTTCAGTTATGAAACAAATGACAAATTCGTAGATAATTTGTATTTTTCCTAAAGATACAAACCTTAGCTATTTATACAAACTTGCCCACCTGCCCTATCCCCCTTGAAAGCCTACCTCCAAGCAAAGTAAGCTAAATCACAGGTGTGTGAGTGGGAGCGGTAGCTAGCTACCTCCCTACCCCCGCCGCTAACTAGCGGTGTGGGTAGTTAACCCTCGCTAAACTTTAATGGCTCGTCATTTCAGCTACACCGAAAGTAATACCCCTAATAAATTGCTAAGGTTTATATCGTTAGGAAAAATACAAATTATCTACAGATTTGTCATGTTCAAGCTTAGCTGCAGATTAATAGACTGTTTATCGCCACAGGTAGAGTCAAGAGTAGAGTTACAAGGAACTCGATTTCTTCCTGGACCAGGAAGGTGATCGAACAAACTCTCCAAGCAGACTTGTTCCCATTTGACTCTAGACCTAGAGCTCATGACATCAAGGGTTTCGTCACATCCCTGTTGTTCAGAAAGAACTTCAATATGATGCAGGTCAGACAGACAGACGTGTGGAAATGACAGTCAACGTTCACCGCCCATTACCTGCAAGACATAACACACGGGTGCCTGGACACATTCTCTGTAGGTCCTGTGCTGGCGGCTCTAAACATGATAAAAAACACTTCAGCTCTCTCATAGGACAAGTAGCAGTCTGTTAAGGACAGATGTTACCTGGTTTTAAGTCTGGTGTGAAGATGTGTATGACTAGCTTTTTCATCTTTCATTCTCCCCTCTCTTGGGACTTGGGTAAGCCAAAGAACTCTACAAGCTGACATTTTCTGACTGTAGGTGGGTATCATCAATCTTTGTGTTTGCTAATATATGCATGTATATTGTTACGCCCCTTATCTCCTAGCAATTACGGTATCGGGTAACATCCTGATAAGAAAACATAGCTCCAAGTAAAGTCGTACCTTAGTGAGTCGTATTGCTTACTGGTCCCACCTTCACATTATTGCTTAGGCCATCATCTCTCATTAGGTTAGCTAGTTGATAGGTTGTGCTCTTCCATGTATCATACGAAGCAGTCACACCTCGGGTCAGGGACCAGACAGTTGGTCTTGGAATTCCAACCACCTAAACGTGAGTATCCTTAGTAAAGAGCTGAATGGTTTGTATATGGTGCCGGAACAAAGGACAAATTTAAATAATTTGTATTTTTCCTAACATTACAAACCTGAAGCCTTTACACATACTAGCTGGCTGTCACTTACCCCCAGGAATTCCTACTTGCAATTGCAAAGTAGCTTGTGTTGGCTACTGCATGTGTGAGTGCAGTGGTTGGTGTACCCCCTGCTAACTAATGGAGGGTAGTGGCAATTTGCTAAAAGTATTACAGTTAGTTTCAGCGGTTGCTTAAATTTATCTCCATAGCAAAGAGCTTCAGGTTTGTATTATTAGGAAAAATACAAATTATTTTGAAATTTGTCCTTTTTTGGCTAGCAACATAAAAATTTGAAAACAAAACTCTTTATGTTAATATTTTCACTTTTTAAGATTTCCCTTTTTCACATTTGATAAACCCCGATTTAATGGTCCTTTTACTTTTTTGTACAACAGGAAAACTTGGGGATGGAACAAATTGGAATCGGGAGCTCTTCTCGAAAGAGTGCAAGAAAAGTTCCTGTTCCGGACACACATACCACTGGTTCCCAAACTCATGAATCTGTATCGCCCCTTTCCCACTGTCAGGATAAACAGGTACGTGTATATACTTACAGTTAAGAAGTCATTTTTGTTACTACACATTTATAATTCATTGTCCTTTAATAGGAGTGTGATTTCAATAAAACTGGAAATGGCTGTTAAAATTCATAGCAAGTGTTGGTAGCTATTGGTCAGTGGTGGGTAAGCCACGCCCATCCAACAAGTCACTAAGCAGCTACATTGATTTCATCTGCTGAGCAGAGTACCCAAGTACTCTTCTCAGCTGTCAATTCGCCTTGCTCTTTTAATCCTCTTCCTGTATCTTTGCAGTTTTTGTATGGTTACTGTGAGAGAGACTCCACTAACAGACGTGAGTCTGCTGTAGTAAAGCTTGTCACAATTGTTACAGATTTTTCAATATTAATCTTACCCGATGATCATGTAGCTGTCAACTCCGTTGCCCGACAGAAATCTAAGGTCGGGATACGCCAGCGATCGCTATACAGGTGGGGTGTACACAACAGCGCCATCTGTGAGTAGGTACTCAAGTACTTCTTGTCAACAAGAACTCAATTTTTCCTCTGTCGTGCCGCCGGCAAGACCTACTTGGATACGCTGTTGATTCTGGAGTTGTTGTTCACGATTTGGTGATGTATTCACTCTAGAGTTTAGCCTTCGCTATTCAGGAAGCTTTATCATTAGCTTAGCAAACTTTTGGAATTAATGTGGATTAATTGTTAACGAACTTTGCTAGATTTTGGAATTCCCCCTTGACTACTTCTACAATTCAAGATGTCTGACCAGTCTCAAGTCCCTAAGTACAGGCAGTGTAGCGTTAGGGCTTGTGCTAGGCGTCTTCCGAAGGCCTCTATAGATCCTCACACCGTTTGTTCCAATTGTAGGGGTAAATCCTGTCAATTGGAAGATCGATGTGGGGAATGCGCTGGGCTTTCGGAATTCGATTTTAACGAATTCCTTAAAAATGCACGTAGGTTAGAGAAGGAGAGAATCAGGAGGAGTTCTTCTCGCTCTGTGGATTTTTCCTCTCCCCATGCCCCTCAACCTTTTCCTTCCCCTGTAGTGGTGACTCCCGAACCTGCTACTAGTGCTCAGCCATCCATGGCGGATATGATGCGTGCCATTCAGGCTCTCGGTGACAGAGTGGAGTCATTGGCTAATGACCGTAATCAGCTTTTGGCAGATGTCAAAGAGCTGAAAGCGAAAAGTGCAGTGGGAAGTGTTATCAGTGCTAGTGATGTGAAAAGTGTCAGTGTCAGTGTTGCGCATGAGGGTACATCTGTGCGTGCCAGTCGTCCTCCCAGTCCGGGACCTCTTGCAAGCTCCCAAGCCCAGGGGAGAAGCAATGTCGAAGGACCAAAGGGTTCGGCAGGCCTTGATCAGCGCACGGATGTATCCTCAGTGGTTGCGGACGTATCTGTCAAAGATTGTCCCATCCACAAACAGACGAATGAGCCCTTACATTCCTCGTCTGTGGAAGAAGTTTCCAGGAGGAAACGATGGACCAAGGTTTCACGACCGCTCAAACGTAAGGTCCCTTCCGAGCGAGTCCAACGGCCCAGGTGTAGCCACTGGGTCAGTTCGGACTCGCCGCAGTCTTCCGATGACTGCACACCTCCCAAGAGAGGTAGAGTGGTTCCACAACAGGCTACTGCTCCGTCTGTTGCTGCTCCAACCACGGTAGACCCTAAGTGGTCCATGCTGCAGACTATGCAGTCTCAGCTTGCGGCATTCATGCAGGAGTATCATGCTGAGAAGGTTGACACTGCACCTGTTAACCTACAACCCGCCGAGGTTGTGCGCTCAGCAGATACTGCGGCTGCCTGCTCCCACACTCCACCTGTGAGAGCTCCACCACCGATGCGCAGTCCACTCTGCCAGACGCATGTTCTTGTCGCACCATCCGTTGACATGCGTGAGCTACCGCATCAGCAGTGGGAAGGTGCTGTAGAGCTGCCGGGTTCTGACACTATGCGGCATGCTCCGCAACCCATGCGGCATGCTCCGCATACCATACAGCATGCTCCGCATACCATACAGCATGTTCCGCAACCCACCGCAACCCCTCCCACGCACCAGCACTCTGCTTTTGTTGTTGCCAGCTCGCAGACTGACCAGCAGCGGCATGATGTTGGATCCGCAGCAGCTACGCATGCACCCGTACTGCCGGATTCAGCCGTTCAGCTTTCTGCTCTGCCTTTGCCACTTCCTACTCAGCTTTCGGATGATGGAGTATCAGATGACGAAGCTGCACATTTGGATGAACCGCACTCCGACTTTGAAGGGCCCAAGTCTACGCCTCCCTCCTTAGACTTTCGTAAAGTCCTTGCCTTGTTCAGGGACTTGTATCCAGAGCAGTTTGTGTCTGCAACCCCTCGCTCTCCTCCCTCCGAGTTTGCTCTGGGCATGCAGTCTGCTGCTCCTGCCTTCACCAAGCTTGTTCTCGCACGATCATCTAAGAGAGCTTTGAGGGTTATGGGAGAGTGGTTGCATTCCAAGAAGCAACTGGGAAAGACTGCTTTCATCTTTCCGCCTACCAAGCTTGCTTCCAAGTCGAGCGTCTGGTATGCCACGGGGGAGGAACCCGGCTTGGGAGTTCCTGCCTCTGCCCAGGGCGACTTCTCAAGTCTGGTTGACTCTCCCCGCAGGTTGGCTATGAGACGATCGAAGATCTGCTGGTCCTTTTCTGACATGGATCATCTGTTGAAGGGAGTCTTTCGTGCCTTCGAGATCTTCAACTTCCTCGATTGGTGTTTGGGAGCCTTAAGCAGGAAGACTTCCCCTTCGGATAAGGACTCTGCCATGCTGATCATGTCTAGCTTGGACAAAGCCATTCGGGATGGGTCTGGTGAGCTTGTGGCTTCGTACGTGTCGGGAGTGCTTAAGAAGAGAGAACATCTTTGCTCCTTCTTATCGGCTGGTATCACTCCTTGCCAGAAGTCAGAGTTGTTGTTTGCTCCTCTCTCCAAGTGTCTGTTTCCGGAGGAGCTGATCAAGGGGATGGCTGCCTCGCTTATCCAGAAGGATACCCATGATCTTATGGCATCTTCCGCACGTAAGGCTAAAACCTTACCTTCCGTGCCTAGACCCTTCCGCCCTGCAGCAGTAGACACACCTGCAACTAGGTTCATCCCGCCCTTTCGTGGCAGAACCTCCAGCAGAGGAGGTACCCGTGCCGACAGTCACCGTGGCAAGTCCAAGAAGGGTTCCAAGTCCGCAAAAGGCAAGTTCTGACTGCCTTCCTCTCCAGACAGCAGTGGGAGCCAGACTCAAGACCTTCTGGCAAGCTTGGGAGAGCAGAGGTGCAGACGCTCAGTCTGTAAAGTGGCTAAGGGAGGGATACAGAATTCCGTTCTGACGCAGTCCCCCTCTAGCTACATCTCCCATCAACCTCTCTCCCAACTACAAGGAGAAGGACAAGAGGCTAGCGTTGCAACAAGAGGTGTCGCTCTTGCTACAAAAGGAAGCGGTTGTCATAGTCCGGGATCAATCCCCGGGCTTCTACAACCGTCTCTTCCTGGTAGAGAAGAAGACAGGAGGTTGGAGACCGGTGCTGGACGTCAGTGCTCTCAATGCTTTTGTCACCAAGCAGACGTTCACAATGGAGACGACGAAGTCGGTCCTAGCAGCGGTCAGGCAGGAGGACTGGATGGTCTCGTTAGACCTGAAAGACGCGTACTTTTACGTCCCCATCCATCCAGACTCCCAACCTTTCCTAAGGTTCGTCTTTGGAAAGGTTGTGTACCAGTTCCAAGCCCTGTGCTTTGGCCTAAGCACGGCACCTTTTGTGTTTACCAGACTGATGAGGAATATTGCGAAATTCCTTCACTTGGCAGACATCAGAGCCTCCCTCTATTTGGACGACTGGCTTTTAAGAGCTCCAACAAGTCGTCGCTGTCTGGAGATTCTCAGATGGACTATGGATCTGACCAAGGAATTGGGCCTCCTGGTCAATATAGAGAAGTCCCAGCTCGTCCCATCCCAGACCATTGTCTATCTAGGTATGGAGATTCAGAGTCGAGTTTTTCGGGCTTTTCCGTCGGCCCCAAGGATCAATCAAGCCCTAGAATGCATCCAGAGCATGCTGAGAAGGAACCGATGTTCAGTCAGGCAGTGGATGAGTCTTAACAGGGACACTTTCATCGCTGGCCCAGTTCATCGAGTTAGGGAGACTCCACCTCTGCCCCCTTCAGTATCATCTAGCTGCTCACTGGAGAAAGGACATGACGCTAGAGGCGGTCTCAGTGCCTGTTTCCGAAGAGATGAGGTCTACTCTAACGTGGTGGAAGAACAGCATTCTTCTCAAGGAAGGTCTACCATTGGCTGTTCAGACCCCCGACCACCGTCTCTTCTCGGACGCATCGGACACGGGGTGGGGTGCGACACTGGACGGACAGGAATGCTCGGGCACATGGAATCAGGAGCAAAGGACACTTCACATCAATTGCAAGGAGTTGTTGGCAGTTCATCTGGCCTTGATAAACTTCAAGTCCCTCCAGCTAAACAAGGTGGTGGAGGTGAACTCCGACAACACCACAGCCTTGGCTTACATCTCCAAGCAAGGAGGGACTCATTCGAGGAAGTTGTTCGAGATCGCAAGGGACCTCCTCATTTGTTCAAAAGATCGAAAGCTTTCGCTGGTAACGAGGTTCATTCAGGGCGATATGAATGTCATGGCAGATCGCCTCAGCCGGAAGGGTCAGGTCATCCCCACAGAGTGGACCCTTCACAAGAATGTTTGCAGCAGACTATGGGCCCTGTGGGGGCAGCCCACCATAGATCTATTCGCTACCTCGATGACCAAGAGGCTCCCGATGTATTGTTCTCCGATTCCAGACCCTGCAGCAGTTCACGTGGATGCCTTTCTGCTGGATTGGTCCCATCTCGACCTGTATGCGTTCCCGCCGTTCAAGATTGTCAACAGGGTACTTCAGAAGTTCGCATCTCACGAAGGGACACGGTTGACGTTGGTTGCTCCCCTCTGGCCCGCGAGAGAATGGTTCACCGAGGTACTGCAATGGCTAGTGGACGTTCCCAGGACTCTTCCTCAAAGAGTGGACCTTCTGCGTCAACCTCACGTAAAGAAGGTACACCCAAACCTCCACGCTCTTCGTCTGACTGCCTTCAGACTATCGAAAGACTCTCAAGAGCTAGAGGCTTTTCGAAGGAGGCAGCCAGAGCGATTGCCAGAGCAAGGAGGACATCCACTCTCAGAGTCTATCAGTCTAAATGGGAAGTCTTCCGAAGCTGGTGCAAGGCGAATGCAGTTTCCTCAACCAGTACCACTGTAACCCAGATTGCTGACTTCCTGTTACATCTAAGGAACGTAAGATCCCTATCAGCTCCTACGATCAAGGGTTACAGGAGTATGTTGGCAGCGGTCTTCCGCCACAGAGGCTTGGATCTTTCCACCAACAAAGATCTACAGGACCTCCTTAGGTCTTTTGAGACCTCAAAGGAACGTCGGTTATCCACACCAGGCTGGAACCTAGACGTGGTTTTTAGGTTCCTAATGTCATCAAGATTTGAACCGCTCCAATCAGCCTCTTTTAAGGACCTCACATTAAAAACTCTTTTCCTCGTTTGCTTAGCAACAGCTAAAAGAGTCAGTGAGATCCACGCCTTCAGCAGGAACATAGGTTTTACATCTGAAACGGCTACATGTTCCTTGCAGCTCGGTTTTTTGGCTAAAAACGAGCTTCCTTCCCGTCCTTGGCCTAAGTCGTTCGAGATCCCAAGCCTGTCCAACTTGGTGGGGAACGAACTAGAGAGAGTACTTTGCCCAGTAAGAGCTCTTAAGTACTATTTAAGACGGTCAAAACCATTACGAGGACAATCAGAAGCTTTATGGTGTTCTATCAAGAAGCCTTCTCTACCGATGTCTAAGAACGCAGTTTCTTACTACATCAGGCTTCTGATTAGAGAGGCACATTCTCATCTGAAGGAAGAAGACCTTGCTTTGCTGAAGGTAAGGACACATGAAGTTAGAGCTGTCGCTACTTCAGTGGCCTTCAAACAGAACCGTTCTCTGCAGAGTGTTATGGATGCAACCTATTGGAGAAGCAAGTCAGTGTTCGCATCATTCTATCTCAAAGATGTCCAGTCTCTTTACGAGAACTGCTACACCCTGGGACCATTCGTAGCAGCGAGTGCAGTAGTAGGTGAGGGCTCAGCCACTACATTCCCATAATCCCATAACCTTTTTAATCTTTCTCTTGAATACTTTTTATTGTTGTTTTTTGGGTTGTACGGAAGGCTAAGAAGCCTTCCGCATCCTGGTTGATTTGGCGGGTGGTCAAATTCTTTCTTGAGAGCGCCTAGGTTAGAGGTTGTGATGAGGTCCTTTAGTATGGGTTGCAGCCCTTATACTTCAGCACCTAGGAGTCGTTCAGCATCCTAAGAGGACCGCTAGGCTCAGTAAGGAAGACGTACTTAAAAAAGGCAGAGTAATAGTTCAAGTCGACTTCCTTACCAGGTACTTATTTATTTTATGTTTGTTATTTTGAATAACTGCTAAAATGAAATACGGGATACTTAGCTTCTTTGTTAACATGTATGCTGGTCTCCACCCACCACCCTGGGTGTGAATCAGCTACATGATCATCGGGTAAGATTAATATTGAAAAATGTTATTTTCATTAGTAAAATAAATTTTTGAATATACTTACCCGATGATCATGAATTTAAGAACCCTCCCTTCCTCCCCATAGAGAACCAGTGGACCGAGGAGAAAATTGAGTTCTTGTTGACAAGAAGTACTTGAGTACCTACTCACAGATGGCGCTGTTGTGTACACCCCACCTGTATAGCGATCGCTGGCGTATCCCGACCTTAGATTTCTGTCGGGCAACGGAGTTGACAGCTACATGATCATCGGGTAAGTATATTCAAAAATTTATTTTACTAATGAAAATAACATTTTTGAGTAGAATTGCTGTGGATTCCCATGTCCTTTGTACTTTGTTCATAGTTATCCCCATGTGATGAATGTAAGCTATGGACTCCTCTTCAGTGGATTGTCTGAAAAGAAGAATAATGCCAAGAGAGATTCTTCAGAATCAATTGTGGTTAAACTCAAGTTTTTGCCGAAGGGTCTCCAAAATTAGGTCCTCTCATAAAAAGAGAATGCCTGAATGGAGTCTCTCAGTTTCAACATGGAATATCATTTCTTAATATAAACCTTGTGATTGGCAAGAGGACTTTTAAATTGGGGAATACTCTTCTTCAGTTTGATAATAAATTTTTCATGCTTTTTTTTGTTTTGGCTTATTACAACAGTCAGCCCTCCATATCCAGGGGCTCTCTCTTTACAATTTAGCTCATTTGCGACAGGGAACTGTATAGCCCATTAAATGTAAAATCACACATTCGATGGTTCGTGAGAAATGCTTAAGCAGAGCGAGGATTTCAAACAACCCACATTCCCTTGCACTGGCTTGTTTCTCATCACTTCTGCCTCTTCAATGGTTCAGGACTTTACTGCAGTGGAGGGGCTTGAGAGTTTCAATTATGAGCTGGGTAATGGTGGTGGGATGATTATCCATCTGGGAGGTTCAATCATACCTAGGACCAGCTCTGAGAGACCAGACTATGACTGGACCTTTGCAAGCCTTCTCCTTCATATCAGTTTTTCTCTTCTTACTCAACCCTCTTAACGAGTGAATCCCTTGATGAAGTCATTGAGCTTTAGCACGACACATCATTCCTGCACTGAAGCATGGTGACAGGCAAGAGGGCTCTTTAGCCTTTGGGAAATTGCTCCCCCAGTTTGAATCTAAATTTCCCTCTCTTACATCTTTCTCTTCTTCTGAATATTACTTCGACCTTCTCCTAATATTATAAACTTTATTTCATGTTGCTGTTCCAACTCTATGAGTAGAATAACCATATGTATATGTGTATATATGTACATATATATGTTTGTTCCGTAACCGAAATACAAACCACACTATTTACATTGGGTTTACTTTCGGCGTAGCTGAAATTGACGAGCCATTAGATTTTAACGAGGGTTTACTACCCCGCGCTAGTTAGCAGGGGTAGGAGGAGGGGTAGCTTGCTACCCCTCCCGCCCTCATACACCGGTGGAATGTCTCACTTCATTTTTGGCTCTGATGATGGACAGACGTGCCTGTCTTCGTCCTCGCTTGGCAGCCATTATTTGTTTTGTCTTTACTTAATCACTTACTTTTCTTATACTCAATATATATGTAAACATTTTTTCGTGTTTATGTATATTTGTTCCGTAACCGAATTACAAACCACGCTATTTACATTGGGTTTACCTTTCGGCGTAGCTGAAATGGCGAGCCATTAAGAATTTAACGAGGGTGTATTATCCCCGCGCTAGTTACTGGGGGGGTAGGGGAGGGGTAGCTAGCTACCCCTCCCCCCCTCACACACCGGTGAACTGCTTCACTTCACTTTTGGCTCGGACAATGGACAGACGTCTCTGTCTTTGTCCTCGCTTGGCAGCCATTGTTTGTTTTATCTTTACTTAATCACTTACTTTTCTTTTACTCAATATATATGTAAAAATTTTTTCGTGTTTATGTATATATTTGAGTATAGAAATCAGTAAGTTTCCTTGACAGCTCTCCAGTTCATTTTAGAACACTCAGGAGGCTCGCCTCCTTGGGTGGGTAACTTTCCTTCCGAGGGAAGTTTTCCTGTCCAGGCTTGAGTTTTTTGCCTTTGGGGGGTTCTTCTCTTGCCTTTTTTTCGTGCGACTATGCACTTGGTGCTGAGCGGTCGCACCTGCAGTTACGCTCAAGGGGCTGGGCAACTGCAGGAGCCCCTCTTTGGAGGATTGCTCTTTTTAGGTCACTGGCTGACCCGTCTCTTCTACGAAGTGTTTCTCTTTCGTTCGCGGAAGCGTACACTCATAGAGACTCCTCTTCGGAGGACTCTTCTGCTGTTGTTGCTGTTGGCCGCCTTCGCCGTAAGGCTCACCGTCCGCTACGTCGTAAGGGCCTCCCATCTCCCTATAAGGGTGCTAAGAGGCGCCTTTTTGAATCTCCGTATGCAGCCTGCAGCTCCTTCCTCTTTAGATCTCTCCGGGGATTGATCTCCAACGCCGTCTTGACCTTCCGCCCCTGGTGCAGAATGACAGCAGTCTGACCTCGTCTTCCGACGGACAACGGTCTTCCGACGGACAACGGTCTTCCGACGGACAACGGTCCCTTCGAAAGGGTTGCCTCCCACGGGGGTGCTTCCCTTGCGTGTCAGGGTTCCCCTGCGCGCCCTTCTGCAGTGTTCTCTCCTGCTCAGTGTTAGCGCACAGGCGCTCTCCTGCTCAGTGTTAGAGCATAGGCGCTCTCCTGCTCATCAGCGTTTTCCTGATCGCTAGCGCTCTCCTGTTCGCCAGCGCTCTCCTGTTCGTCAGCGCTCTCCTGATGCTCGTCGCTGCTGTTCCTGTTGGTTCCTGATACATGCCCTGTGCGCCCACGTTCGCCCGCGCAATCCTGAACTTCGGTTCAGGTCTTGGACAAGGACTCTTCTTCTACGCACAGGATTCCACGCGTTGCCTTCTGCTCGCCAGTGATCACCAGCTCGCCAGCGACCACAGACGCTTCAACGTTCGCCTGCTCGTCAGCGATCTCCTACGCGTCTACGATCACCATCGATCTGCCACGCGGGTCAGGTGCCCTGGACATCATCAGTAGCGATCTAGCGCTCGCCTGCTGTGGACGATCCCCGGTAGCTGAGTCTTGCCGTAGATCTTCCTCCTGCTCGCCGGCGCTCACCTTTACTTCTGTCCTTCTGTGCGCCAGCTTTCTTCAATCGCCAGCGCACATCTGCGCGCCCTTTCCTGCCACGCACCAATGGGCGCCAACGGTTTTTCCTGACCGTCCAGGATCGCCTGATTGACAGCTCGCTTCAGCGCTCACCTTCCTGATGCACCGGCGCGCCTTCTGTTTAGTGCGATGCGCGCTAACCATCCCTAGTCTCTTACGCGTTAGCAATCGCCTACGCACCTGCGCGATTCTTCGCCTGCACGCTAGCGTTTTGTTAACGCACCACTGCTCGCCAACGCACCGTCGCTTGCCAACGCGCCATCGCTTGCCGACGCGCCATCGCTTGCCGACGCGCCATCGCTTGCCAACGCGCCTTCACTCGCCTACGGGCCATCGCTCGCCAAGACGCGCCATCGCTCGTCAACGCGCCATCGGTCTCCTGACCGCCTGCGCTCACCCGCGCTCCCACGTGCCTGCGCGACCACACGCCCACGTGCCCGCGCGAACGCACACCCACGTGCCGCGCGCCTACGCGCATGCGCCCACGTGCCCGCGCGCCTACGCGCATGCGCCCACGCACATGCGCTCCAATGTTCGCCCGCGCGCGAACCAACGGTATTCCATCGCGCGTACCAACAGTGTTCCATCGCATGAACCAACGGTGCTCCGTTGTGCGAACCGACGGTGTTCCACCGCGCAAACCGACGGTGTTCCACCGCGCAAACCGACGGTGTTCCACCGCGCAAACCGTCGGTGTTCCATCGCGCGAACCGACGGTGTTCTATCGCGCAAGCCTACGGTGTTCCATCGCGCGAACGTCGGCTCGATTCCTGCAGTATCCATTGCTCGCTTACGGGTCATCGCTCGCCTGTGAACTTTCGGATTCCGACCACCAGCTCTCACCCTTCCTACCACGCTCGCCCTCCTTCTGCGCTCCCTCGCGCACTTTCGTCTGCGCTCCTGCATGTCCGCGCATGGGCGCTTCCACGTTCGGCCACGCACAAACCATTGATTTACCATCGCGCGAGCGCCAGAGCGATTGCGACCGCGATTCCCGTCGGGGTTTTGCAACATGGCCAGCCTGGTGAGTCTTCTGGAGCGTATTTCCAGAACACGGTCTTCACCCCGTAAACGCAGAGCATGGCACATGCAAGAGCAGGAGGAATCTTGAGGGAGGTCTGATCAACATTCTTCTTTCCAGAACCGGGGTTAGCCCTTCCTCGTCATTCCCTGGAAGGGTCTTGCCAGGGAGCTTTCCGTTCGAGATTTTTCCGTCGGGCAAGAGGTGACTGGTTTAGCCCTTCCTCTTCTCCATCTTTTGGAAGGGGCTTACCAGGTCCTTTCCCTCCTCGGTTGCGACCCGAGGTTTTGTACAAGGAAGCTCCAGGAAGATCATGGGTACTTTCCTCCTCTCAGGCTCAAGCACCTTGTCGTTTCGTCGCCAAGTTTCGAACTTGCGGGCAAGCTCGATGTTGGACCATCTAGACGCAGTGACCGAGGGCTTCCTCTCGGGTGTCTCATCCGTGGATGTCGACAAGCTCAGACACTCTTCCATCCTTGGGAAGAGCTTGTTTGTGCCCAAGGACAGAGACATGGACAGCGGTTGTGAGGAGGAAGTCGACTTCCGTTTTCACTCCTCCAAGGCGCTTTCTTCCAGACCCTGCAGGGCTCCAGCGCCTCTTCTTTCAGCCTCGTCGGCCTAAGTTATCGGACCGGCTACGGCACCTAAGACAAGGTGTCCAATAGCAGTCCCCTCCTGTTAGGGACAGGTAGCTCGGGAGGCTCTCCCGGGGGGGCATAATCGTAGAGGGAGCGGCAGAGTTCACAAACTCTAGGATTGCAACCCCCCCTTGCAGGTCTCATGCTGGGAGGATGCCTAAGGTTACTTATCCGGATAACAGCTTCCCGATGCTGATTCCTGCACGATCTCCGTGATCAGCCAAGGATATCGCGCCTCGCTCTTACCATCTCTCCGTCTCTGTCAGCGAATTCAGTGTCACTGAACCTCTATGCCATGGGGTCGGCAAGAGTTTTGCCCGTTTGGGCAGAATGATCCATGAATTAGGAGAAGGTCCTCCGTAGGGTCGTCGACGGCTTCACCCCCCGGCTTCTTCAGTCGATCCTTTCTCGTAGGAAAGCATCTGAGACGGGAGTTCCGTCGTCGACCTCTCAGCTCTGATCAAGTTTGTCGAAGAAACTTCGTCCAGCGTGGAACAGCAGAATCGATCAGACTGGTAACGAGGCGGCAGGACTCGTTAGGCCCTGGATCGGAAAGGCGGGTACTTCCAATTTCCATTCCATCCATCTTCCCGGAAGCTCTTGGAATTCAGCCTAGACTTAAGATGCGGTGTGGCGATCCCGCCGCGGCATCGCAGGTTTTTTCTCAGAGAACTCTCCCTGCTTTCTTCATGACCGCTCAGGAGCAGGCTTCCACCTCCTTCGCCTTTTGGAGGTCTGGTCAACTCCGGTAGGCACGGGTTCGATCTTCTTCAACGCCGGGACAAGCTTCCGGGTCCTTACCATGAGTGAGGGATCATGGTAATTTGCTAGGAGCCTTCTCTACTTCTGCCTCAACATCTGGAGTATCTAGCCATGATATTGAGTCAACGGCCTTACCACGTTGGAAACACCGCTTCTCGTCCGATCAGCGAAGTTAAGCAATGTTGGGTCTGGTCGGTACTTGGATGGGTGACCGCCTGGGGACGCCAGATGCTGTTGCCTTCTTCTCCGAGCCTTCCCTTCAGTTGACTGTGGCAAGGCTGAGGAGAGTCGTAGAACCTTTTCTCAGTCAAGGAGAGTTTTCAGCCCTATCTTGGAACGTTTCCTGGGTCTCCTTTCCTCATTGACCCGTCTACGTCCCGATCGGGCGCCTGAGGATAAGTTCCCTGTTAGGCGGCCCAAGTTCTGGTGGAATTAAAGCAACGATTAATCGGACTTTCTGGCCCCTATGGGACCAGCGGAACGATTAGACCTGCAATGGGTGTTGACCTGTGGAACCTCTTGCATGGCAGTATTCTCGTCCTTTCCCCGCATTTGATGCTGTTCTCGGACTAGTCAAAGAAAAGGGGCGGAGGGGGGCATGTTCCGGTTCAGGCCTATGGTCAGGACCTGAAGGGTACCTCCTCATCATTCAGGTAGGCTTAGAGACCGTAGTCTGGCCCTTCTACAGATCCTACAGATCCTGCCGAGTCGCTCCGTGCGCGACAACTCCATGGTACTGGCGTATTCCAACTAGCAGGGAGGTATATTTTCATACTTTCGCATCTTGCGGTAGGGATACTGAGATGATCCGAAGTCCACTCGATACCGCTATCAGCTCGCTCATTCCGGGCAGAGGAATGTTCTCTCTGACAATCTGAGCAGAGCCTCACAGATAGAGAGCACCTGGGGGTCTTTGGCCTCTAGTAACCAGCAAGTCCTGGCCTGGGGGACCTGATCACGACAGCCTGGAACTTCAAGCTTCCGCTGTACTTCCCCCCAGTCTCAGACCCCAAGACTCTTTGGCAAGATCCTTTCCGGTGACGGTGGGACAGTATCGACGCCTACGTCTTCCCACCATTGTTATCTGTTGAGGAGGGGTCTCAACGAGACCAGGTTGTCTGTCAACCTTTCGATGGCCCTGAGAGCTCCGCTGCAACTATATGCAGTACGGTTTTCGGACCTTCTGCATCCCCGGACAGAACTCCCGGGAGAGCTTCTTCCACGACACAGGCTACTCAAACAACTACACTACAACATCTTTCACAAGCAGTTGCATCGCTTTGGCTTCACGCCTGGAGACACTACGCCGCCTCCTCACAAAGAGACAACCCGCAACAGGCGCGGAGCGTAGGTCGCGTCACCTGCGATAGTCATCCGCAGGGGTCTACCAGGGGAAGTGGAGAGTCTTCTGTGGTTGGTGTCGTGGGGGAGGTACCTCTTCCCTTGAGGCCTCTACTCCAGCAGTAACGGAGTTATTGCTTATCGGCGGGAGGAAACTCGTTTCCGCTCTCGGCAGTGAAGCCTATCGCTCAGCCTTTCCCTGGCCTTCAGGCTGAAAGGAATAGGTTTTTCCTTCCTGCTGAACCTTTCTTCGCTCATGCGGAGCTACGAACGTACCTGCCCCCAGTCGGAGTGAGACCTCCTCCATGGAGCATGGTTCGGACTTTTAAGTTCCTTAAGAGATCTTCTTACGAACCATTACGTCAGGCCTCTGATCGTCTTCCGTCTTGGAGGACGGTGCTCCTGCTCGCTCTGGCCTCAGCCAGTGTGTAAGTAATCTTCATGGTCTCGTACGACTCCGCCCTTTCAAGAGAATAGGGGGAGGTAACATTCAGGTTCGCTCCTGAGTTGTTTTCTAGACTCAGAATCTTGGAGTCCCGGACCTTCGGTTCGACTCCTTCAAGATTTCGAGTCTCCGTTCTGTACCAGATGACCCAGACCTTCTCCTTCTTGCCAGTAAAGGAACCAAGGGGTTATCTTTGAGAACAGCTGCAGTTTGTCCTCACGTGCAAGCCCGGTTTGGGAGCACAGGAAGGACACGGGAAAGTCACCAGTATGCCTTTTCAGCTCATACTCAAGGGCATTCATCTCGACCTGAATACAGACCCTCCCCCGTCACGTTGCCCTACAGCACGATGTCGGATACATCGCAATGTCCCTCGCCTTCAAGAAGAACTACTCTGTGACGCAGGTGCTACAAGCTGGAGTCTGGAAGCGTCTAATGACCTTCGCAGCCCACTTCCTGCAGGATGTGACCCACAGGGGTATCGATACGTTTCTATCGCTCTGTGGTGGCTACACAACAGCTGGTCTAACCTCAGACTCCTTTTTGGACAGGTAGCAGAAGGTTGAGGGCATTGTTACCAGGTTTTAGACTGCATGAACAGAAGAAGTATGTCTGGCCCTTACTTCTTTCTTCATCGTCCCCTCTACTGGGGAAGCAGCATCCTGGTCTCTGCATAGCTGATCTCAAACCTCTACAGGTAAACCATGCTTCCTTGTGTTCCAAGTATTGAGACAATACTGTCGAGTCCCCCATACCCTGACGAGGTGGTATTGGAAACGTCCTAACCCAGAGTTCCTCCTAGAACTCCAGGTCAACTGTCTAGGACGGGTCACACTTTCTTCCTTCACACACAAGCTTATGTAGGCCACGTTTACTTGCGGAGCAAGGAACTTGTGAGGTGCAGGGACTCCTTTTCACGAGTGCGACTCACTCGGATTCTGAGTACCCGGGTAAGCCAAAGCCAGTATGGCTGGGGACTTTCCACCCTTCCTAAGGGGTAAGTCACCCAATGTAAATAGTGTGGTTTGTATTTCGGTTAGGGAACAAATGACAAATTCGGAGATAATTTGTATTTTTCCTAACCATACAAACCTTAGCTATTTACACATATTTGCCCGCCAGCCCTGTCCCCCAAGTCAAGTCCTACCTCTAAGTGAAGTGAGACATTTCACCGGTGTGTGAGGGGGGGGGAGGGGTAGCAAGCTACCCTCCCCCTACCCCTGCTAACTAGCGTGGGGTAGTAAACCCTCGTTAAAATCTAATGGCTCGTCAATTTCAGCTACGCCGAAAGTAAACCCAATATAAATAGCTAAGGTGTGTATGGTTAGGAAAAATACAAATTATCTCCAAATTTGTCATATTTTTTATTCAAAGTCGTGGATATCTCTACATCTGCTATTATCGCTGGCGTGGAATTTTTCAGTATCCGTTATTGTGGCCTGCTTTGATGTATGGCATGAGGTATTACGGTTGGGAGGTATTTGCGTTCAAAGCTATATATGAGAGTATTGGATGATCTCAGCCATCCCGAAGATGGTTTGGACTTTTTTGGTAGAACTATTCCCAAGTGTTGGGTCTTCGGAATCCAGGGGGATCCAATGTTTGAGGTAGGACTCTCTGCTTTTGGCCGGAAGCCCATAAATTACAGATATGGGGAGGAGGATTCCATAGTTTCTTGGTCTCAGTCCTAAAGGTGGGTTCGGCTTACACCTGTTCCTTTATATCTGTTTTGATGCAATCCTTCAGGTAGGGTATGGAGTGGACCATAGTGGAGATTGCAAATTTCCTTTTTGATGTGTGATGCCTTAGTATTCTTGAGCAGGTAAATCAAACTCTTCTTTCTAATCTCAACCCTGTCTTATGGACGCTTCATACAATAGACCCCCATCCCCTGGATACGCTGACTCTCCCCCGGCATTGGGGGCAAGTGACACCCAACTTCATCCCTAAGTTCATAGCTAAGACTCAGAATCTGGCTCTAGCAGATCATAGATTTGGGCCCGTCTGGATTGAGAATCTCTGTACTGTAACAAATGACCCAGATTAATTGTAATTGTATCTTAAATGCACTGTCCAAGCTCAACTGCAGACTCGTTCCCACTTGGCTGTAGACCTAGAGCTCATAACATCAAGGGTTTTGTCACATCCCTGTTGTTCAGAAAGAACTTCAATGTGATGCAGGTCAGACAGGCAGGCGTGTGATAATGACAGTCAACGTTCACCGCCCATTACCTGCAAGACATAACACACGGGAGCCTGGACACATTCTCTGTAGGTCCTGTGCTGGCTGCTCAAAACATGATAAAAAACTCGTCAGCTCTTTCGTAGGACAAGTAGCAGTTGGTTAAGGACAGATGTTACCTGGTTTTAAGTCTTGTGTGATGTGTATGACTAGCTTTTTCATTTTTAATTCTCCTCTTGGGACTTGAGTAAGCCGAAGAACTCTACAAGCTGACATTTTCTGACTGTAGGTGGGTAACATCGACCCTTGTGTATGCCAATATATGCATGAATATTGTTACGCCCCTTATCTCCCAGCAAGGTGAGTATCGGGTAGCGCCTTGAACACCGGGACAAACTTCTGGGACTTTGCCAGGATTTGGGGATCATGGTAAATCTCGAGAAGTTCTCTCTGCTTCCCACTCAAAGACTGGTATACCTAGGCATGATCATAGACACCAGTCTCCACAAAGCCTTCCCATCAGACGACAAGATGGCAAGGCTGAGGAAGGTTGCAAGCCCTTTTCTCAGACGAGAAGAACTTCCAGCCCAATCATGGTTACGTCTCCTCGGTCACCTTTCATCTTTGGCTTGTCTAGTTCCCAACGGTTGCCTCAGGATGAGATCCCTGCAATGGCGGCTCAAGTCCCGGTGGAATCAAGATTACGATTCCCCGGACGTCATGATCCCTATGGGACCTGCGGAACGGACGGACCTCTAGTGGTGGGTGACAGACGAGAACCTACGAAGAGGAGTGGATCTTCTCGTCCTTCCCCCCAGATTTGATGCTGTTTTCGGACGCCTCAAAGAAAGGGTGGGGGGCCCACGTACTGCACCACACGACCTCAGGCCTGTGGTTAGAATCAGAAAAGTGCCTCCATATAAATCTTCTAGGGATGAAGGCCATCTTTTTGGCCCTAAAACAGTTCCAACAATACCTGGCGGGTCACTCTGTGGTGGTGATGAGCGACAACACCACAGTAGTGGCTTACATCAACAAACAAGGAGGTACCTTTTCAAAGCAGCTATCCCATCTTGCAGTAGAGATACTGAAATGGACCGAAGTCCACTCGATTCCGCTACCGGCTAGTTTCATTCCAGGCAAGGGGAATGTGCTCGCCGACAATCTGAGGAGAGCGTCTCAAATAGTGAGTACCGAGTGGTCTTTGGATCATCTAGTAGCCAACAAAGTCCTGACTTTGTGGGGTTCTCCGACTGTGGATCTGTTAGCAACAGCTCTGAACTTCAAGCTTACGCTGTACTGCTCCCCACTCCCGGGTCCCAAGGCTCTCTGGCAAGATGCCTTCCAACAATGGTGGGACAACATCGACGTTTACGCCTTTCCCCCTTTCTGTCTGATGAGGAGGGTGCTCAACAAGACCAGAACATCGGTCAATCTTTCGATGACCCTCATAGCTTCGCTATGGCATCACGCGGAATGGTTTCCGGACCTTCTGCAACACCTAAAAGAGCTACCGAGAGACCTCCCTCCACGACACAATATACTCAGACAACCACATGCCAACATCTTTCACAAAGCCATAGCTTTGCTACGACTTCACGCATGGAGACTATCCAGCATCTCTTCGCTGAGAGAGGATTTTCACAACAAGTTGCGGTCAGGATGTCTGGACATCTGCGAAAGTCATCCGCAGCTGTCTACCACGCAAAGTGGAAAGTCTTCTGTGGTTGGTGTCGTGGAAGGGGTATCTCTCCTCGATGCCACTATTCCAACAATAGCGGAGTTCCTATTGTATATGCGGGAAGAAATGCGCCTTTCAGTCTCGGCAGTGAACGGCTATCGCTCAGCCTTAAGTCTAGCCTTCAGGCTAAAATGAATGGACATTTCTTCTTTGCTGGAACTTTCCCTACTCATACGAAGTTATGAACTTACCTGCCCTCAGTCGGAAGTGAGACCTCCTCCATGGAACGTGGTTCGAGTTCTCAGGTCTCTTAAGAGACTTCCCTATGACCCATTACGCCAGGCTTCAGATCGCCACCTAACTTGGAAGACGGTGTTCCTACTAGCTTTAGCTTCGGCCAAGTGTGTTAGCGAACTTCATGGTCTCTCGTATGACATCGCCCATTCAAGGGGATGGGGGGAGTTAACGTTCAGATTCGTTCCTGAATTTATTGCTAAGACTCAGAATCCGAGAGGAATTGTTAGGGTTTAAGGGCCAAATATAAAGAACTTAAGCTCCTTATTCATGAGCATTCCCCCATAATTATTTGTCTACAGGAGAGCAAACTTGATCATAATACCCCTTGTCCTCGCGAATATATTAGTTATAGGACACCATATGATCACTTATACGTTTGTCGAGATGTTCCCCAAGTTTCTCTGTCTATTCGAACACCTCTGCAGGTAGTGGTTGTACAGATTGATATAGGTAGAAAATATGAAATTTTTTCTCTGTACAGTGGAACCTTTACATACGAATTTAATCCGTTCCAGAACCAGCTTCGGATGTAGAAAATGTTCGGATGTCGAAACGAATTTTCCCATAAGAATACATTGAAATAGGATTAATCCGTGGTTGAGCCCAAAAACCTATGATAACTTCTTAATAAACTACTACACATAATTTTCCCATGAGAATAATGAACACTAAATTAGATAATAGACATGTAAATAAGAAGAATTAGCAAAAAATGATAAATAAGAAACGGGTTTTTACCATCACGTTATTATTATTATTATTATTATTATTATTATTACTATCCAAGCTACAACCCTAGTTGGAAAAGCAAGATGCTATAAGCCCAGGGGCTCCAACAGGGAAAAATAGCCCAGTGAGGAAAGGAAATAAGGAAATAAATAAATGAAGAGAACAAATTAACAATAAATCATTCTAAAATAAGAAACAACGTCAAAACAGACATGTCATATAATAAACTATCAACAACATCAAAAACAAATATGTCATAAATAAACTATAAAAAGACTATGTCCGCCTGGTCAACAAAAAAGCATTTGCTCCAACTTTGAACTTTTGAAGTTCTACTAATTCAACCACCCGATTAGGAAGATCATTCCACAACTTGGTCACAGCTGGAATAAAACTTCTAGAGTACTGCGTAGTATTGAGCCTCGTGATGGAGAAGGCCTGGCTATTAGAATTAACTGTCTGCTTAGTATTACGAACAGGATAGAATTTTCCAGGGAGATCTGAATGTAAAGGATGGTCAGAGTTGTGAAAAATCTTATGCAACATGCATAATGAACTAATTGAACGACGGTGCCAGAGATCAATATCTAGATCAGGAATAAGAAATTTAATAGACCGTAAGTTTCTGTCCAACAAATTAAGATGAGAATCAGCAGCTGAAGACGAGACAGGAGAACAATACTCAAAACAAGGTAGGATGAAAGAATTAAAACACTTCTTCAGAATAGATTGATCACCGAAAATCTTGAAAGACTTTCTCAATAAACCTATTTTTTGTGAAATTGAAGAGGACACAGACCTTATATGTTTCTCAAAAGTAAATTTACTGTCGAGAATCACACCTAAAATTTTGAAAGAGTCATACATATTTAAAGAAACATTATCAATACTGAGATCCGGATGTTGAGGAACCACCGTCCTTGACCTACTTACAATCATACTTTGAGTTTTGTTAGGATTCAACTTTATACCCCATAATTTGCACCATGCACTAATTCTAGCTAAATCTCTATTAAGGGATTCACCAACCCTAGATCTACATTCAGGGGATGGAATTGATGCAAAGAGAGTAGCATCATCTGCATATGCAACAAGCTTGTTTTCTAGGCCAAACCACATGTCATGTGTATATAGTATAAAAAGTAATGGGCCAAGAACACTACCCTGTGGAACACCGGATATCACATTCCTATAATCACTATGGTGCCCATCAACAACAACTCTTTGGGATCTATTACTTAAAAAATCAATAATAATGCTAAGAAACGACCCACCCACTCCCAACTGTTTCAGTTTGAAAACAAGGGCCTCATGATTAACACGGTTAAAGGCAGCACTAAAATCAAGGCCAATCATACGAACTTCCCGACCACAATCAAGGGATTTCTGTACAGCATTGGAGATTGTAAGAAGGGCATCACATGCTCCAAGGCCTTTACGAAAACCAAATTGCAAACTAGGGAGTAGATGATTACCTTCAGCAAACCTATTAAGACGTTTTGCCAGAAGACGTTCAAAAACTTTAGATAATATGGGAGTTATGGAAATTGGGCGGTAATCAGTGGGACTTGAGCTACCACAAACACATTTACATAGAGGAGTAACATTACCAATTCTCCAATTAGTGCTAAAAGCTCCTCTTCTTGCTAACTTGCGCAAAATAACAGATAACTTTGGAGCTAAGAAATCTGCTGTCTTTATAAAAAACAAAGGAAAAATACCATTTGGGTCTACACCTCCATAAGCATCAAGGTCCATCAACAGAGCTTTAATCTCACAATATCGAAAAGCTAAACTAGTTAGTTTAGCCTCAGGAAAACAGGAATGAGGAAGTTCAAGTTTTTCATTACTCTGTTTACTGTCAAAAACATCAGCCAAAAGGGTTGCCTTTTCCTTTGGACAGTGAGTGACTGAGCCATCTGGTTTAAGTAAAGGAGGAACTGTTGCATCTACACCAAAAAGTGCAGATTTAAGGGTAGACCACCATTTTATGTTCCTGAGTTGTACCAGAAAGTGTTACCTTAGAAACTCCAGCGCAGGTGTTGTTAGTCTTGCTATGCAGAGAGGAGACGGACGGGCGGCGAGGAGGTAGAGAGGTTAACTACGATAAACGTACACTACCGTAACTTATTCTAACTTACACTAAGTGAACTTTAACATAACTTAGCTTATTTTTTTTTTCTTTTTATAATTTATATTTTTTTTTCCATTTCCTTTTTTTTCTTTTTGATGATTAATTTTAATCACTTTCACTCTCTACACTTAAGATTGATTGAATTTTTTTCTCTAAACTCTTTGCTGTTTTCTTTGAACCACTTCCTTCCTCTTTATCACGAGTTTGCTTCGTAGTTTTTTTAAAGAAGCTATCGATAGAAAGTGGCTTGGTACAGCTTTTCAGAATGTTTCGAAAATAAGTTAGGGAAACATCATCAAACTGCGCACCTACACGACAAACCTGCAATTTCTTTGGATGGTATTTGTCGATGAAGTCGACCACGTCTTGATATTTTCCTAACACCTCTTTTATTTGCGCGGAACTTATTGCAAGTTCACTCATACGCTCATGCTTTTCAATAATTCCTTGCTTTACTTCCAAAGAAAGCATTCCCTTATTCCTTTTCTCACCACTACCACTACCACTTGCGAAACTAAGCCTTTTAGGACCCTTGATTTTCGTAAAATACCGTAAAAGGATGAACGTAAAAGATCACGATTAAAACACAATTAATAGCAGAACGCACAGGGCCCAACCACACAAAGCCAACAAGAACAGAGGACTGACCCAAGCCACGCTAAGTGAGGGTCCCTCCGAGGTTGAAGTGCTGCCTTCTATTGTCGGAAATAAAAAACACACCAGGCGCTATGAGCACCGACTATGCATACGAGTATTGTTTACTTCAGGTGTCGAAAAAAAAATTCGGGTGTAGAGTAGGAACGTGTTCGAATTGTACTTCGCGTGTCGAAAAATTCAGATACAACCGGTACGACGAAAATTGCTTACTTCGTGTGTCGAAATAAAATTCGGGTGTAGAGTAAAAAATTTGCTCGAATTTATTTCGGATCTTGGAAAATTCGGATGTAGATACGTTCGGATGTAGAGGTTCCACTGTACTTGCCTCCAAATGATAGTATTTTGTATGATAACTTAATGGAGGTGATTCAACAACTCCCTCATCCTTTTCTTTTACTTGGAGATTTGAATGGTAGACATCCTTTGTGGGGTGATGTTTTAGCAAACACGAGGGGAAATATATCATCAATTGTGGAAAATGAAGATGTGGGACTCCTTAATACAGGAGAGCCCACACACTTTCATGTCCAGACAGGTACCTTGTCATGTATTGACCTATCAATCGTAAGCTTTAATTGCCTTCTCGACTTCGATTGGAGGACATTAGATGATTGGCATACTAGTGATCATGCACCAATCATTATAAACACCAACAATGGTCCACCTTTACAGAGATCGCCACGATGGAATCTTGACAAGGCGGACTGGGATAAATTTTGTGAGCTAAGCGAGATTGAGGGGGATGTAGGACAGGTTAAAAATATTGATGATGCCATAGACTTACTGAATGGAACTCCATACAGCAGGAGTCAACTCAGTTCCCAAAACAACAGGGTTATTCAAACGACGACCAGTCCTGTGGTGGTCTTCAGAACTAATTGCCCTGCACAGAGCCACAAGAAGATCTCTAACACGATTGCGTAGACGCAGAACTGATCAGAATTTAATTATGTTCAAGAAATGTAGAGCACAGTTCCGTCGTGCCATGAAAGAAGCAAGGCGCCAGTCATGGATGTCTTTTGTTTCCTCCATTAACAGTAGAACACCATCTGTGTGGGTGAAAGTAAAGAAGATAGCTGGCAAATTCACCCCCAACCCACCACCAGTGTTGAAGGTGAATGGTCAGTATGTAACTGAAGCAAATGATGTTAGCAATGCCCTGGCTAATCATTTTTCAAATGTATTCAGCAAGTGTGAAGGAGCCCCTCCTCATCAGTATAGGATCCCCTGCTCATCAGTATAGGAGCATTGAAGAAAAGAAAATTTTAAATTTTGCAACAAGAAAGGAAGAGTCGTATAATTCTCCTTTCACTGAAAGAGAATTTGATTCCGCACTTGCTCATTGCAATGATACAGCCCCTGGACCCGATGGAATTCCATATGCAATGATAAAACATGTACATTTTAATACAAAGCTATTTATTTTAAGCATTATTAATAGAATATGCCTCAACTCAAAAGGAGTACAATTTAACCATAAAAGAAACACTCTCTGGTACAACCCAGGAACATAAATGGTGGTCTACCCTTAAATCTGCACTCTTTGGTGTAGATGCAACAGTTCCTCCTTTACTTAAACCAGATGGCTCAGTCACTCACTGTCCAAAGGAAAAGGCAACCCTTTTGGCTGATGTTTTTGACAGTAAACAGAGTAATGAAAAACTTGAGCTTCCTCATTCCTGTTTTCCTAAGGCTAAACTAACTAGTCCAGCTTTTCGATCTCGTGAAATTAAAGCTCTGTCGGTGGACCTTGATGCTTACGGAGGTGTAGACCCAAATGGTATTTTTCCTTTGTTTTTTATAAAGACAGCAGATTTCTTAGCTCCAAAGTTATCTGTTATTTTGCGCAAGTTAGCAAGAAGAGGAGCTTTTAGCACTTGTTGGAGAATTGGTAATGTTACGCCTCTATGTAAATGTGTTTGTGGTAGCTCAAGTCCCACTGATTACTGCCCAATTTCCATAACTCCCATATTATCTAAAGTTTTTGAACGTCTTCCGGCAAAATGTCTTAATAGGTTTGCTGAAGGTAATGATCTACTCCCTAGTTTGCAATTTGGTTTTCGTAAAGGCCTTGGAGCATGTGATGCCCTTCTTACAATCTCCAATGCTGTACAGAAGTCCCTTGATTGTGGTTGGGAAGTTCGTATGATTGGCCTTGATTTTAGTGCTGCCTTTGACCGTGTTAATCATGAGGTCCTTGTTTTCAAACTGAAACAGTTGGGAGTGGGCGGGTCGTTTCCTAGCATTATTGTTGATTTTTTAAGTAATAGATCTCAAAGAGTTGTTGTTGATGGGCACCATAGTGATTATAGGAATGTGATATCCGGTGTTCCACAGGGTAGTGTTCTTGGCCCATTACTTTTCATACTATATACACATGACATGTGGTTTGGCCTAGAAAACAAGCTTGTTGCATATGCAGATGATGCTACTCTCTTTGCATCAATTCCATGCCCTGAATGTAGATCTAGGGTTGGTGAATCCCTTAATAGAGATTTAGCTAGATTTAGTGCATGGTGCAAATTATGGGGTATGAAGTTGAATCCTAACAAAACTCAAAGTATGATTGTAAGTAGGTCAAGGACAGTGGCTCCTCAACATCCAGATCTCAGTATTGATAATGTTTCATTAAATATGTATGACTCTTTCAAAATTTTAGGTGTGATTCTCGACAGTAAATTTACTTTTGAGAAACATATAAGGTCTGTGTCTTCTTCAATTGCAAAAAAAATAGGCTTACTGAGAAAGTCTTTCAAGATTTTCGGTGATCAATCTATTCTGAAGAAGTGTTTTAATTCTTTCATTCTACCTTGTTTTGAGTATTGTTCTCCTGCCTGGTGTTCAACTGCTGATTCTCATCTTAATTTGTTGGACAGAAACTTACGGTCTGTTAAATTTCTTATTCCTGATCTAGATATTAATCTCTGGCACCGTCGTTCAATTAGTTCATTATGCATGTTGCATAAGATTTTTCCTAACTCTGACCATCCTTTACATTTAGATCTCTCTGGAAAATTCTATCCTGTTCGTAATACTAGGCAGGCAGTTAATTCTAATAGCCAGGCCTTCTCCATCACGAGGCTCAATACTACGCAGTACTCTAGAAGTTTTATTCCAGCTGTGACCAAGTTGTGGAATGATCTTCCTAATCGGGTGGTTGAACCAGTAGAACTTCAAAAGTTCAAAGTTGGAGCAAATGCTTTTTTGTTGACCAGGCGGACATGAGTCTTTTTATAGTTTATTTATGACATATTTGTTTTTGATGTTGTTAATAGTTTATATATGACATGTCTGTTTTGACGTTGTTACTTATTTCAGAAGGATTTGCTGTTAATTTGTTCTTCATTTATTTATTTCCTTATTTCCTTTCCTCACTGGGCTATTTTTCCCTGTTGGAGCACCTGGGCTTATAGCATCTTGCTTTTCCAACTAGGGTTGTAGCTTGGATAGTAATAATAATAATAATAATATGGCATGATCATAGTTACCCAAGTGTTTGGGAACTAGCCATTATTTTAGCCTTTTTAAAACCTGGTAAAGACAAGTTTTTTGCAGAAAACTATCGTCCTATTGTATTGACATCTTGTTTATGTAAAATCATGGAGAAGATGGTCAATGCAAGGCTGATGTGGTACCTTGAAAAGAAAGGTATTTTATCATCGATTCAATGTGGATTCAGAAAAATGCACTCAACGACTGATGTGTTGATACGACTTGAGTCTTCTATTTGTGAAGCCTTTGCTTCCAAACAACACCATGTTACAGTATATTTTGACCTTGTAAAGGCATATGATACCACATGGGGATATGGTATACTTAAAACCATTCATGAAATGGGATTGAGAGAAGAGCTGCCACTATTTATTCAGGCATTTCTTTCACATAGAGTTTTTCAAGTGAGAGTTGGGGAAACTCTATCACGGAGTAAGTGGCAGGAAAAGAAGGAATTCCTCAGGGTAGTGTGCTGAGTGTAACCCTTTTTGCACTAGCCATTAATGGGATATTCTCAGCCATTCCCCAGGATGTTCTCTCAACATTATTTGTGGATGATCTCTCCATATTATTTGCTGGAGCCAGAATGGCAATGGTTGAGAGAAAACTACAGCTCTCAATTGACAAAATTATGCAGTGGGCCGATATGAATGGATTTAAGTTCTCGACAAGTAAAACTACTAGTGTACATTTCTGTCGTATCTGGGGAGCACATCCAGACCCGGATATATACATCAAAGGTCAACAGATCCCATGTGTATCGGAAGCCAAATTTTTAGGTTTGATATTTGATTGTAGACTTACATGGGTTTCTCACCTAAAAGCGTTGAAAGCTAAATGTGTTGAAGGTCTGAATATTTTAAAAGGGTTGTCCCATGCATCATGGGGGCAGATCGCAATACTGTTTTAAAATTATACAAGTCCTTGATTTTTTCCAAAATTAGTTATGGATGCGAAATATACTCCTCAGCCACCCCAAGCCGGTTAAAAATATTAGATTCTATACATCATGCTAGTGTTAGATTGTCCACGGGAGCCTTCAAAACCTCACAAGTCTCCTTGTTGATGCTGGGGAGGTTTAGATTGCAAAGACTCCCTAATTCTTTAGCCTTTCAGACTGCAAGCCTTGTAAGGCACTCAACATACTTTGAGTTGCACCCCAAATCTCCTCAACCTTTTGGGTTTTGGGTGAAACAATTATTAAACAATGTGGATATAATAAGAATTAAGGTGCTTCCATTCAAGGTATCATGAACGCCTCCATGGAAATTACCTGACGTATATTTTTGTAAATACTTTATTGGAGTTAAGAAGAATATGACTGACTTAGAATCCAGGTCTCTTTTTCTGGAACATGTTGCAGAACATAGGGGATCGGCTTTTATATATACTGATGGCTCCAAATCTGATGCTGGCGTTGGATTTGGAGTGCATAGTAATGATTTTAATTGTAGAGGTGCACTTCCTATAACAGCTTCCATATTTACTGCCGAACTGTATGGCATACTAACCGCTATTGAGAAAATAGTTTTGGAAAAGGAGGTTAATTTTATAATTTTTAGTGATGCAAGGAGTGTTCTTCAAGCTTTAGAAGTTTTTAATTCTAGTAATCCTGTAGTTTTGAAGATTTTAGAATGGCTTTATGTTATTGGACGGAGAGGTATAACAGTTCGATTTTGTTGGGTTCCAGCACATGCAGGTGTGTCTAGGAATGAGAAGGCAGATTTACGGGCGAAGAATGTGACATCAGAGTTGCTATCAAGGAGGTATCCCATTCCCTGTAATGATTTCGTACCTTACATCAAGAAATTGGTTAGTAATAAATGGCAACAGCACTGGGATAGTCAAGATGGCAATAAAATGAGGGAAGTAACAAATATATCACCTTGGAGGTATAATGTGATGCCCCGAAAATGGAAGACGACTCTTAGTCGTCTTCGAATTGATCACACACGGTTGACACACGAGTTTCTGCTGAAGGGCCAACACCAACCGTATTGCGAGGATTGTTTAGTATCTTTAACAGTGAGGCATCTTTTGACATAATGCCCTAATTTTACTAACTTGAGAAATAGATATCTGTTTGAGGCTCGAGGTGAGGATGGCAGGCTCATCCTTGTCAAGATTCTTGGACATGATGTGTCCTACTATGCGAGCGGAATTTTTAGATTTATTTCAGAAGCAGGTCTTCTGTAAACTATTCAACTATTATAATGACTTCTTAACTTATATGGTATAAATTGAATTCTCTTTTATTTTTCATATATAATAAATGCTATCGGCATCAATGACCTTAGATGTCAGAATGCCAGAAAACTTTCAGTCAATCAATCAATCAATCAATCAGAATCCGGGAGTATCGGACCCTCGGTTCGACTCCTTCCTGGTTTCTAGTCTCCGTCCTGTAACAGATGACCCAGACCATCTCCTACTATGCCCAGTAAGGAGTTTGAGGCTATATCTTAAAAGAACGGCAGCAATCCGTCCTCATGTGCCAGTTTTATTCGTTAGCACAGGGAAGAATAAGAGGAGGGTCACCAAGAACACCATCTCGGCATGGATTCGTAGGGTGATTCATCTGTTCCTGAATTCAGACCCTCCTCCGTAACGTCGCCCTAGAGCACATGATGTAAGGGGCATAGCTACGTCCCTGGCCTTCAAAAAGAATTTTTCAGCGATGCAGGTCCTTTAAGCTGGGGGTGTGGAAGGGGCAGACAACCTTCACAGCCCACTACCTGCAAGATGTGACCCGGAGCCTCGATACGTTCTCTATCCGCCCTGTGGTGGCTGCACAACAGCTGGTTTAAAACTTAAAGCTCCTTATTGGACAAGTAGCAGAAGGTTGAGGGCATTGTTACCTGGTTTTAGTCTGCATGAATAAAAAGGTTTGACTGGCCCTTATTATTTCCTTCATCATCCCCTCTCTTGGGGAAAGCAGCATCCTGGGTTCTCTGCATAGCTGACCTCAAATCACTGCAGGTAAACCATATTCCCTTGTGTTCCTAGTAATAAGTTAATACTGTCATGTCCCCATACCCTGATGAGGTGGTATTGGGAGAGTCCTAGTCTAAGTTTCCATCTAAGGAACTTCAGGTCAACTTCCTAGGATGAGTCACACTTCATTTTATCTTCACACACAGCTTGCGTAGGCCGCAGTCCTTGCGTAGCAAGGTTCTAGCGAGGTGCAGGGACTCCTTATTTCTTGGGTGCTGACACACACAAATAATGAGCCCCCTGGCAAAGCCAAAAAGCCAGTACTCTTCCTAATGGGTGAGTCACCCCTTTTAAATAGCGTGGTTTGTATGTCAGTTACGGAACAAATGACAAATTCGTAGATAATTTGTATTTTTCCTAACTATACAAACCTTAGCTATTTAATCAAAGTTGCCCGCCAGCCCTATCCCCCTTGAAGTCATACCTCCAAGCAAAGTGAGCTCAAGCACAGGTGTGGGGGGGGAGGGTAGGAAGCTCCCCTCCCCTAACCCCGCTAACTAGCGGTGTGGGTAGTAAACCCTCGTTAAATTTTAATGGCTTGTCATTTCAACTACACCGAAAGTAATACAGTACCCCTATTAAATAGCTAAGGTTTGTATAGTTAGGAAAAATAAAATTCATCTACGAATTTGTCATTTTTCTCTTCTTACTCTACCCTCTTAACGAGAGAATCCCTTGATGAAGTCATTGAGCTTCAGCACGGCACATCATTCCTGCACTGAAGCATGGTGACAGGCAAGAGGGCTCTCGAACTTGGGGAAATTGCTCCCCCAGTTTGAATCTAAATTTCCCTCTCTTACATCTTTCTCTTCTTCTGAATATTACTTCGACCTTCTCCTAATATTATAAACTTCATTTCATGTGGCTGTCCCAACTCTATGAGTAAAATTCCCATATGTATATGTGTATATATGTACATATATGTATTTTTTTTTTTAATGTCGTGGATATCTCTACATCTGCTATTATCGCTAGCGTGGATGTTTCAGTATCCATTATTGTGGCCTGCTTTGATGTATGGGAGGAGGTATTACGGTTGGGAGGTATTTGCGTTCAAAGCTATATATGAGAGTATTGGATGATCTCAGCCATCCCGAAGATGGTTTGGACTTTTTTGGCGGAACTATTCTCAAGTGTTGGGTCTTCGGAATCCAGGGGGATCCAATGTTTGGGGTAGGACACTCTGCTTTTGGCCGGAAGCCCATGATTACAGATATGGGGAGGAGGATTCCATAGTTTCTTGGCCTCAGTCCTAAAGGTGGGTTCGGCTTACACCTGTTCCTTTATATCTGTTTTGATGCAATCCTTCAGGTAGGGTATGGAGTGGACCATAGTGGAGATTGCAAATTTCCTTTCTGATGTGTGATGCCTTAATATTCTTGAGCAGGTAAATCAAACTCTTCTTTCTAATATCAACCCTGTCTTATGGATGGTTCAAACAATAGACCCCCATCCCCTGGATATGATGACTCTCCCCCGGCATTTGGGGCAAGTGACACCCAACTTCATCCCTGAGTTCATTGCTAAGACTCAGAATCTGGCTCTAGCAGATCATAGATTTGTGCCCTTCTGGATTGAGTCTCTCTGTACTATAACAAATGACCCAGATTAGTTGTAATTGTATCTTAAATGCACTGTTCAAGCTCAAAGGCAGACTTGCTCCCACTTGGCTTTAGACCTAGAGCTCATAAAATCAAGGGTTTTGTCACATCCCTGTTTTTCAGAAAGAACTTCAATTTGATGCAGGTCAGAAAGGCAGGCGTGTGGAAATGACAGTCAACGTTCATCGCTCATTAACTGCAAGACATAACATACGGGAGCCTGGACACATTCTCTGTAGGTCCTGTGCTGGCTGCTCAAAACATGATAAAAAACCTGTCAGCTCTTTCGTAGGACAAATAGCAGTTGGTTAAGGACAGATGTTACCTGGTTTTAAGTCTTGTGTGAAGATGTGTATGACTAGCTTTTTCATCCTTAATTCTCCCCTCTCTTGGGACTTGAGTAAGCCGAAGAACTCTACAAGCTGACATTTTCCGACTGTGGTGGGTATCATCGACCCTTGTGTATGCCAATATATGCATGAATATTGTTACGCCCCTTATCTCCCAGCAAGGTGAGTATCGGGTAGCGTCTTCAACACCAGGACAAACTTCTGGGACTTTGCCAGGATCTGGGGATCATGGTAAATCTCGAGAAATCCTCTCTGCTTCCCACTTAAAGACTGGTAAACCTAGGCATGATCTTAGACACCAATTTCCACAAAGCCTTCCCATCAGATGATAGGATAGCAAGGCTGAGGAAGGTCGCAAGCCTTTTTCTCATACGAAAAGAACTTCCAGCCCAATCGTGGTTACGTATCCTTGGTCACCTTTCATCTTTGGCTCGTCTAGTTCCCAACGGTCGCCTCAGGATGAGATCCCTCAAGTGGCGGCTCAAGTCCCGGTGGAGTCAAGGTTACGATTCCCCTTCCGTCATGATCCCTATGGAACCTGCTGAACGGACGGACCTCCAGTGGTGGGTGACAGACGAGAACCTATGAAGAGGAGTGGATCTTCTCGTCCTCCCCCCGGATTTGATGCTGTTTTCTGACGCCTCAAAGAAAGGGTGGGGGGACCACGTACTGCACCACATGACCTCAGGCCTGTGGTTAGTATCAGAAAAGTGCCTGCATATAAATCTTCTAGAGATGAAGGCCGTTTTATTGGCCCTTCAACAGTTCCAACAATACCTGGCGGGTCACTCTGTGGTGGTGATGAGCGACAACACCACAGTAGTGGCTTACATCAACAAACAAGGAGGTACCTTTTCAAAGCAGCTATCCCATCTTGCAGTAGAGATACTGAAATGGACCGAAGTCCACTCGATTCCACTATCGGCACGTTTCATTCCAGGCAAGAGGTTTGTGCTCACCGACAATCTGAGGAGAGCATCTCAAATAGTGAGTACCGAGTGGTCTTTGGATCATCTAGTAGCCAACAAATTCCTGACTTTGTGGGGTTCTCCGACAGTGAATCTGTTCACAACAGCTCTGAACTTCAAGCTTCCGCTGTATTGCTCCCCACTCTCGGATCCCAAGGCTCTCTGGCAAGATGCCTTCCAACAACGGTGGGACAACATCGATGTTTAGGCCTTTCCCCCATTCTGTCTGATTAGGAGGGTGCTCAACAAGACCAGAACATTGGTCAATATTTCGATGACCCTCATAGCTTCGCTATGGCATCACGCAGAATGGTTTCCGGACCTTCTGCAACTCCTAACAGAGCTACCGAGAGAGCTCCCTCCACGACACAATATACTTAGACAACCACATGCCAACATCTTTCACAAAGCCGTAGCTTTGCTACGACTTCACGCCTGGAGACTATCCAGCATCCCTTCGCTGAGAGAGGATTTTCGCAACAAGTTGCGGTCAGGATGTCTGGACATCTGCGAAAGTCATCCACAGCTGTCTACCAGTTAAAGTGGAAAGTCTTCTGTGGTTGGTGTCGTGGAAGGGGTATCTCTCCACTCGATACCACTATTCCAACAATAGCGGAGTTCCTATTGTATATGCGGGAAGAAATGCGCCTTTCAGTCTCGGCAGTGAACGGCTATCGCTCAGCCTCAAGTCTAGCCTTCAGGCTAAAATGAATGGACACTTCTTCTTTGCTGGAACTTTCCCTACTGATACGAAGTTATGAAATTACCTGCCCTCAGTCGGAAGTGAGACCTCCTCCATGGAACGTTGTTTGAGTTCTCAGGTCTCTTAAGAGACCTCCCTATGAACCATTACGCCAGGCTTCAGATCGGCACCTAACTTGGAAGACGGTGTTCTTACTAGCTTTAGCTTCGGCCAAGCGTGTTAGCGAACTTCATGGTCTCTCATATGACATCGCCCATTTAAGGGATGGGGGGAGTTAACGTTCAGATTCATCCCTGAGTTTATTGCTAAGACTCAGAATCTGGGAGGAATTGTTAGGGTTTAAGGGCCAAATATGAAGAACTTAAGCTCCTTATTCATGAGCATTCCCCCATAATTATTTGTCTACAGGAGAGCAAACTTGATCATAATACCCCTTGTCCTCGCGAATATATTAGTTATAGGACACCATATGATCACCATGTGGGGAGCCATGGCGGAAGTCTCATATACGTTAGTCGAGATGTTCCCTAAGTTTCTCTGTCTATTCGTACACCTCTGCAGGTAGTGGTTGTGCAGATTGATATCGGGAGAAAATATACAATTTTTTCTCTGTACTTGCCTCCAAATGATAACATTTTGTATAATAACTTAATGGAGGTGATTCATCAACTCCCTCAATGTTTTCTTTTACTTGGAGATTTGAATGGTAGACATCCTTTGTGGGGTGATGTTTTAGCAAACACGAGGGGAAATATATCATCAATTGTGGAAAATGAAGATGTGGGACTCCTTAATACAGGAGAGCCCACACACTTTCATGTCCAGACAGGTACCTTGTCATGTATTGACCTATCAATCGTAAGCTCTAATTGCCTTCTCGAATTCGATTGTAGGACATTAGATGATTGGCATACTAGTGATCATGCACCAATCATTATAAACACCAACAATGGTCTACCTTTACAGAGGTCGCCACGATGGAATCTTGACAAGGCGGACTGCGATAAATTTTGTGAGCTAAGCAAAATTGAGGGGGATGCAGGACAGGTTAGAAATATTGATGATGCCATAGACTTACTGAATGGAACTCTCCATACAGCAGGAGTCAACTCAATTCTCAAAACAACAGGGTTATTCAAACGACGACCAGTCCCGTGGTGGTCTTCAGAACTAACTGCCCTGCACAGAGCCACAAGAAGATCTCTAACATGATTGCGTAGATGCAGAACTGATCAGAATTTAATTATGTACAAGAAATGTAGAGCACAGTTCCGTCGTGCCATGAAAGAAGCAAGGCGCCAGTCATGGATGTCTTTTGTTTCCTCCATTAACAGTAGAACACCACCATCTTCTGTGTGGAGGAAAATAAAAAAGATAGCTGGCAAATTCACCCCCAACCCACCACCAGTGTTGAAGGTGAATGGTCAGTATGTAACTGAAGCAAATGATGTTAGCAATTCCCTGGCTAATCATTTTTCAAATGTATTCAGCAAGTGTGAAGGAGCCCCTGGTCATCAGTATAGGAGCATTGAAGAAAAGAAAATTTTAAATTTTGCAACAAGAAAGGAAGAGTCATATAATTCTCCTTTCACTGCAAGAGAATTTGATTCCGCACTTGCTCATTGCAATGATACAGCCCCTGGACCCGATGGAATTCCATATGCAATGATAAAACATATACATTTTAATACAAAGCTATTTATTTTAAGCATTATTAATAGAATATGGCATGATCATAGTTACCCAAGTGTTTGGGAACTAGCCATTATTTTAGCCTTTTTAAAACCCGGTAAAGACAAGTTGTTCCGTAACCGAAATACAAACCACGCTATTTACATAGGGTATTACTTTCGGCCCAGCTGAAATGACGAGCCATTAGATTTTAACGAGGGTTAACTACCCCCGCGCTAGCTAGCTACCCCTCCCCCCACACACTGGTGAGCTGCCTCTCTTCACTTTTGGCTCGGACGATGAGCAGACGTGTCTGTCTCGTCCTCGCATTGTTGACAGCCTTAATCTGTTTTTCTTTTTCTTACAGTTTTGTGTGTTTGAAGTTGGCCTCTACCTTTTCTTCCTATTATGCGGAAGTGCCCTGGATTCCCCAACCGCCCCTATGGAACTTTCATGTCGGCGGTCGATACAGACCCTCACACCCTTTGCCCGCAGTGTAGAGGTCAACGGTGTGAAAGAGATAATAATTGTAGTGAGTGCAGGGAGTGGTCTACCTCCCAGTGGGAGAGGTTTGCCCGGCGGCGTAAGAAGAAGTCTAAGTGAGACCGTTCTCCCTCAGGGGCTGCCTTGAGGAAGGAAGGCTCCAAGGACTCTTCTTCCGTTGCCCGAAGCTCCCTCTCGTTCGGTCTCTCGCGAGAGGCCGCCGAGTGGTAGCGTAGGCCATTCTTTTGTTTTCCAACCTCGGGGTTTGGGAGAGGGTGTTGCCTCCCATAGCGAGGCAGCTCCCCCTCCTCCTCCGGGGGAGGACTTTGTTGATTTTGTTGATGACCAAAGTGTTTCTAACAATGATCTTTTCCAGCTTTGGGCTTCCTTGGGGCTTAAGGGCTCGCCCTCCAAGGAAGCCCTGTTTGATCTGATCCAGTTGGGGGCAGCTGTCCAACAGTCGCCGGTAATACCTGAGGTAGACCCTCTGGCTATTGTCGATGTTGTTGTGGCAGAGGCGTCCGACGGGTCGGGTCAAACCCTGGCTGCTGCTGTTGCGGATGTTGCTGAAGGCTCAGGTTCCCCCTCCGAACATCCTTCGATGAGAAAGCTGGGTCCAACGGTCTCTCCTGTGGGTGTTCCTCCCCCTCAGGGGAGTGCACTGACAGAGACTCCTCTTCGGAGGACCGACGACGTTGATACTCTGCCTTGAGGTCGTCTTCGTTGTAAGGCTCGCCCTCCTCTTCGCCGTTGAGGCCTTTCTTCTCCTTACAAGGGAGTTAAGAGGCGCCTCTTCGGGTCTTCATCTTCGTCGTCCCCTGCAAAGGATTCTTCTCGTCGGGAGCAGACCGTGGCAGTGACATCGCTGGACCTCTCCGCAGATCGTTCGCGATCTCCTGCGCCTGCCAGATCCCCCTTGATCATTCAAGCACTGGTCCCTTCGGGGCAGAAGGGCTTATCCCACAATGTGGGTAAGTCCCTTCCGCTTCAGGTTACAACTGTGCGCTCACCTGCTCGCCAGCGCTTTCCTGCTCGCCAGCGCTTTCCTGCTCGCCAGCGCTCTCCTGCGCGCAAGCGCTCTCCTGCTGATGAGTCAACAGACTCTTCTCGCCAGCGCTCTCCTGATCGCCAGCGCTCTCCTACTCGCCAGCGCTCTCCAGATCGCCAGCGTTCACCTGGTCGCCAGGCTCTCCTGCTAGCCAGTGCTCTCCTGCGTGCAAGCGCTCTCCTGCTGATGAGTCAACAGACTCTTCTCGCCAGTGCTCTCCTGATCGCCAGCGCTCTCCTGCTCGCCAGGGCTCTCCTGATCGCCAGCGCTCTCCTGCTCGCCAGCGCTCTCCTGCGCGCCAGCGCTCTTCTGTCCCTGCTGCGCGCACTGCGCGTCAACAGTCTCCTGAGCTCCGTCAATCTCCTGCTCGTCAGTGCACTACTGCGCGCCCAGTTCCTGATGCTCGCCATGCGCACCAGCGTTTGGCCCTCGCGCCCACGATCTTCGGATCTGGGCGCAGGCAAGGACATTGATCCTTTGCCTCCCCAGCGTTCCCCTGCGCGTTGACCACCGCCTGCGCACCACCGTGCACTTTCTCCTGTGCGCACTTCTAAAGTACTTGCGCGACTCTTGAGCCCGCCCACGAGCGTTCGCCCTTGAGCACATCAGCGCCCCCTGGCCCTGCGCCCCAGTTGGCAACTTCTCTCCGCGCTACTACGCACCATCCTACACGTCAGCGATCTCCCATACGCCAGCGTTCTCCTACGCGCCCGCGCGATCCTTCACCTATGCGCAAGCGCTCGCCAACGCGCCCCACGCGTCATCGTTTGCCAACGTACCATCGCTCGCCAACGCGCTTACACTTGCCTATACACCACCGACCGCCTACGCGCCATCGCTCTCCTGAGTGCCAGCGATCACCCGGGCACTCGCGCGCACCCTCACCTGTGCATCCACGCACACCTTTGCCTGCGCGCCCATGCGCCCACTCGCCTGCGCACTCAATCGCCCGCGTGCCCACGCGCCAACGCGCCAACTCGCCCGCGCGCCAACTCGCCCGCGCGCGCGACCCAGCGCCCACGCGCGCGACCCAGCGCCCACGCGCGACCCAGCGCCCACGCGCGACCAAGCGGTTTTGCCATCGCGCGAGCGCCAGCGCGATTCCCGCCGGGTTTCGCAGCGTGCCCAACCTTGCGAGTTGGCAGGGACGCGTGCTTCCAGATCATCCTCGCGATCGCCATCTCGTAAGCGCGGAGCACACGTCCAGGAGCAGGAAGATTCATCGGAGAGGTCCAGGCAACATTCTTCTTCCCTTTCTTCGTTTCAGGCAGGCCCAGTATTATCCACTCCTAAGGATCAGCCGATCCCCTTCCCTCCAGCAGGAATCGCTGACACTGCGTCAGTCAGCCGCCAGCCTTGGTTTAATTCCCTGATGAAAGCGGTCGTGCAGGCTATGAAGCCAGCCCTCGCTGATCTGGGACTAAAACCAACGGCTCCCTCGCCCCCGCGGAAGAGAAGGAGAGGAGTGGATTTTGCGGTAACTTCTCCCAGGGTTAGGCTGGCTCCCAAGAGGTCCGTCGGGAAGGCTCCTTCCCCTTTGCAGGCGCTTTCTCCTTCTCCTGCGGACGAAGCTTTCCCGTCCTCAGGAGAATCCAGCGAGGTGAGGCACTCTCCCACGGCACCAATGGGAGGAAACCCACCTCGGGGGAGAGAAACGTCTCGCGCAGGAGGGACCTTACAAACCTCTTTGCTAGAGTCCTGTATCCCTCCCAGGAGGGAGCCCAAGGACTCAAAGACGATGCCCAAGTCATCTTCGAGGATTCGTCCAGAGCCAACCATTCCCCGGGAGGACGTCTGCGTGTCCCCCCAAGAAGAGCCAATGGGGACAGGAGACTTAGCTGCCAGTCCACAAGGAGGAGAGCAGCGCGAGTCTGAGCATGCCTTCTGGCAGGTCCTTAATCTAATGAGGCAACTCAATAGTTTTAAGGACCCCGAGACCGCCCCCCGCGAAGGCAAGGATACAGTCCTGGACCAAATTTATGGTATTCAGAAGCCCCCAAAAGCCAGTGCAGCCCTGCCATGGTCCCAGGGGGTGAAGAGTGCAAGGGACAAGGTCAAGGTCCATCTTTCCGAGCTCGCCTCCTCCAGCCGTTCTTCTGCCGGGAACATGGAGGAGTCTTGTTTAGCTCTTCCCCTCCACCACTCTGTGGAAGAGCTCACCAAGGGTCTCTCTCTAGAGAAACTCAATGCCCGGCAGGTGACATTCTTAGCGTCGGAGATCCTAAGCCAAGAGAAAGTCGCTAAGTGTGCCATGCAGGCCACTTCGTGGCTGGATGTCTGGCTGGGGTCTCTGGGCATCCTATTGCACTCTGAGGACTTGTCCAAGGAGAGCAATAGGAAGGCCCTGGAGACCTTCCTCCTCTCGGGCACGTGCTCCATTGAGTTCTTGGCTCACCAGGTCACTAACCTGTAGGCAAACTCGATTCTAAAGCGACGTGATGCGGTGACTGAGAGGTTCAACCCGAAGGTCCCCGCTGTGGATGTCAGCAAGCTCAGACACTCCTCCATCCTTGGAGGAAACTTGTTTGAGCCCAAGGATATAGAACGGACAGCTGAGAGGTGGATGAAGACGAGTCACGATTCGCTCCTCCAGAAGGCCCTTACGTCTCGGCCCTACAAACCTTCAGCTCCTCAACAGCAACAGCAGCCTCGCAAGACACTGAAGCAGGCTCCGGCAGCTAAGACCAAGGTGTCTAAACAGCAGCCCTTTCCTGTCAAAGACAAGAAGGGCGGAAAGTCCTCCAGGGGAGGCAGAAATCCTAGAAGGAGCGGCCGAGGCCGCAAACGCTAGGATTGGCAATCCCCCTGCGTGTCCACCTGTAGGAGGATGCCTACAAAGTTGCATGCACAGGTGGCAGCAACACGGGGCCGATTCCTGGACGGTCCCTGTGATTGGACAAGGATATCGCGTCCCGTTCATAACATATCAACCTCCCCTGACAGCGAATCCAGTGTCGTTGAGCTCTTATGCCATGGGATCGGCAAAGGGGCTAGCCCTTCGGGCAGAAGTCGAGACCATGCTCAAGAAGGATGCTCTCCAAGATGTCGTAGATGGCTTCCCAGGCTTCTTCAGTCGACTCTTTCTTGTAAAGAAGGCGTCTGGAGGCGGGAGACCCGTCATCGACCTCTCAGCCCTGAACAAGTTTGTCAAACAAACTTCGTTCAGCAGTGAGACAGCAGACACGGTCACTTGCAGTGAGACCACAAGACTTCATGTGCACACTGGATCTGAAGGACGCGTATTTCCAGATCCCAATCCATCCGTCTTCCAGGAAGTACCTAAGATTCAGCCTAGACAACAAGACCTACCAGTTCAAGGTGGTGTGTTTCGGTCTCTCCACAGCACCTCAGGTGTTCACCAGAGTGTTCACACTGATATCTTCGTGGGGGCACAGGAACGGCATCCGTCTCCTCCGTTATCTGGACGACTGGCTTATCCTGGCAGACTCGGAGTCGACCCTTCTTCGACACCGAGACAGGCTTCTGGGAATTTGCCAAGATCTAGGGATCATGGTAAATCTCGAGAAGTCCTCTCTGCTTCCAACACAACGACTGGTATATCTAGGCATGATATTAAACACCAATCTCCACAAAGCCTTTCCATCAGACGACAGGATAGCAAGGCTGAGGAGGGTTGCAGAGCCTTTCCTCAGTCTAGAAGACCTTCCAGCCTAATCTTGGTTACGTCTCTTAGGTCACCTAGCCTCCTTGGCCCGTCTAGTTCCCAACGGCCGCCTCAGGATGAGATCTCTGCAGTGGCGGCTCAAGTCCCAGTGGAATCGAGGATCCGATTCCCCGGACTCTCTGGTCTCGATAGAACCTGCGAAACGGACGGACCTGCGGTGGTGGCTGACCGACGACAACCTTCGAAAGGGAGTGGATCTTCTCGTCCTTCCCCCGGATTTGATGCTGTTTTCGGATGCATCAAAAGAAGGGTGGGGGGGCCTACGTTCTGAACCAGAGGGCCTCAGGCCTCTGGTCAGAATCAGAAAAGTATCTCCACATCAACCTGCTAGAGATGAAGGCCGTATACTTGGCCCTTCAACAGTTTAAACAGACCCTGGCGGGCCACTCCAAGGTGGTGATGAGCGACAACACCACAGTATTGGCTTATATCAACAAGCAGGGAGGTACCTTTTCACGACAGCTATCCCATCTTGCAGTAGAGATACTGAGATGAACCGAAGTCCACTCGATACGTCTATCAGCTCACTTCATTCCTGGCAAAAGGAATGTGCTCGATAGTCTGAGCAGAGCTTCGCAGATAGTGAGTACCGAGTGGTCTTTGTATCCTCAAGTAGCCAACAAAGTCCTGACTTTGTGGGGTTCCCCACTACAGTGGACCTGTTCACGACAGCCTTGAATTTCAAGTTGCCTCTGTACTGCTCCCCAGTCCCGGACCCCAAGGCACTCTGGCAAGATGCCTTCCAACAACGGTGGGACAACATCGACGTCTACGCCTTCCCACCGTTCTGTCTGATGAGAAGGGTGCTCAACAAGACCAGACTATCGGTCAACCTGTCAATGACCTTAATAGCTCCGCTATGGCATCATGCAGAGTGGTTCCCGGACCTTCTGCAGCTCCTGACGGAACTCCCGAGAGAGCTTCCCCCACGACACGAGCTACTCAGACAACCACATTGCAACATCTTCCACAAAGCCGTAGCATCGCTTCGGCTTCACGCCTGGAGACTATCCAGCGTCTCCTCACTGAGTGAGGCTTTTCGCAACAAGTTGCGGAAAGGATGTCTCGACACCTGTGAAAGTCATCCGCAGGGGTTTACCAGGCGAAGTGGAGAGTCTTCTGTGGTTGGTGTCGTGGGAGGTGTATCTCTCCCCTCGATGCCACTATTCCAGCAATAGCGGAGTTTCTCATGTATATATTTGCGGGAGGAAATACGCCTTTCGGTCTCGGGGGTGAAAGGCTATCGCTCATCCTTAAGCCTATTCTTCAGGCTGAATGGAATAGACATTTCTTCCTAGCTGGAACTTTCCTTACTCATACGAAGCTACGAGCTTACCTGCCCTCAGTCGGAAGTGAGACCACCTCCATGGAACGTGGTTCGGGTCCTCAGGGCTCTGAAGAGACCCCCGTTCGAACCATTACGCCAGGCCTCTGATCAACACCTAACTCGGAAGACGGTATTCCTGCTCACTCTGGCTTCGGCCAAGCAGGTCAGTGAACTTCATGGTCTTTCATACGACATCGCCCATTCAAGGGGATGGGGGGAGGTAACGTTCAGGTTCGTCCCTGAGTTTGTTGCCAAGACTCAGAACCCTGGAGTGCCGGACCCACGGTTCGACTCCAGGGTGACGAGTCTCCGTTCTGTAACAGATAACCCAGACCATCTG
>NC_090732.1:75706720-75708874 GCF_036898095.1 Palaemon carinicauda | reverse complement strand
CTTCAGTAAGCATGTGGATATGGTAGTTAATAAGATTTCCAAAGTTACCAGTATCATATATAGGCTGAAGAATTATTTCCCGCTATATATTTTAAAGCTACTATACTACTCTTTAATATCTCCTAAATTACTGCATTACAGCGTGGGGGAGTTGCAGTAGAAACGTCCTGCAACCGCTAATCATTATGCAAAAAAAAACTGGTGAGAATAATAACTTCGAGTGATTATTTAGCTCATACATCACCTCTATTCCGGTCTCTCTCGATTCTGAAGTTGGAGGACACCTATAAACTCTCCTTAATGAATTTGATGTTTCAAACACTTTCGCTGCATAAATATCCATCCATTAGACAAAAAATAATTCAGGTACAATCAGCACACCAATATGGAACAAGAGACTCTAACTTAACTCTTCCCTTCGTACGTGTAAAGAAATGTGAACAGTTTTATCTCTATCAGGGAGTTAAACAATGGAATACTCTGCCTGCTTATCTTAAGGCATTGCTTAGCATTCGATCTTTTAAAAAATCATATACTAATCTATTATTATCTGTGCACTAAGTTTTATTGGTAGATATTTCTTCGTGACCTAACCATTAATGTGCATTATAATGTTCTTAATTCTTATATGTTTATTGTTTGTACACATTTGTAATTCTAGCATTTCAACCTTATCAATGTTTAATTTCAAAATTTGCAATGTATATTATTCCACCCTTCTTTTTCATATAAATATGCATTTTCATTTGTCTTTAGGCTAAGAATCTCATTTATATGTATCAATGTATATATATATATATATATATATATATATATATATATATATATATATATATATATATATATATATATATATATATATATATATATATATATATATATGTATATATATAGATATATATACTTATGTATAAGTATATGTTCACTTAGTTTATCTATATCAATATTTACTTTTTTATAATTTTTCTTAATTGATGATATTATTTAAGTTGTATTATTGCCCGAAGAGCTCTGCTCAACATGGGCTTCGACTGAATCTTTTTTGTAAATATTTTAATGTAAATATTTTTTGTCCAATAAACATTATTATTATTATTACTATTATTATTATTATTATTATTAATATTATTATTATTGTTATTATTATTATTAATTAAAAAGATTTAAATGATCTTTTCTTTAAATAACTTTCAAGCTCAATATAAGCATGGCTTATGCTTAGACGTCAGTTTTCGATATATATATATATATATATATATATATATATATATATATATATATATATATATATATATATATATATATATATATATAGCCTACTGTATATATATACTGTATATATATATATATATATATATATATATATATATATATATATATATATAGCCTACTGTATATATATACTGTATATATATATATATATATATATATATATATATATATATATATATATATATATATATATATATATATATATATATATATATATATACATATATATATATACATACATATATATATATATATATATATATATATATATATATATATATATATATATATATATATATATATATATATATATATATATATATATATATATATATATATATACATACAGTATGAATATATATATATATATACATATATATATATATATATATATATATATATATATATGTATATATATATATATATACATAAATATATATATATATATATATATATATATATATATATATATATATATACATATGAATGTGTATATATATATATATATATATATATATATATATATATATATACGTACATATATATATATATATATATATATATATATATATATATATATATATATATATATATATATATATATATATATATATATATATATATATATATATATATATACAGGAATGGTGATGTTATTTAAGGTGATCTCATCCCAGCAAGTACAATTGTAAAAAAAGGGTGAGGGAAATTGGTATCATTCCTGTATTACTGCTAATTTCTTAATCTTCTTTTATTGTTGTTTTCAAAGGTTTTCGACTTGTGTCTAAAAAGAGCGATTCCTTCAAGGAAAAATGAACTGAGTGTTCACGCTGGGACACTATAAGTTCTGGCAAAGAGATCTTTTCAGCGGCCAAAACAGAA
>NC_090732.1:75541720-75699220 GCF_036898095.1 Palaemon carinicauda | reverse complement strand
GTGTTGACCCCAGGGGAATTAAAAGGATCAAATAAGCCCTTGCCTGGAAAGTGGAGGAAGAAATCCTTTGGGATTAGACCTCCTATTGGGAAGCCTTTTTGTTTAATTGTTGTTTAAGCTGGCTGGTACCAGACAAGGGTTTGATGCCCATTTTCGAACTTGTTTTCCAAGCTAAAGGTGATGACAATAATCACAAAAATGGATCATACAGGGTATAAGGAGTTTTACATTTCCCATTTATTTCCAAATGCGCCACTAACCTCAATCAGAGAGAGAGAGAGAGAGAGAGAGAGAGAGAGAGAGAGAGAGAGAGAGAGAGAGAGAGAGAGAGAGAGAGAGAGTTATAGTTTACACAAATATAATATCGGCAGATATTTAATCTATCATCTACTATATTTATATATATATATATATATATATATATATATATATATATATATATATATATATATATATATATATATATATATATATATATATATATATATACATACATATATATATGTACATATATATATATATATATATATATATATATATATATATATATATATATATATATATATATATATATATGTATATATATATATATATATATATATATATATATATATGAAATGCTTTCTGCTTTTGTCTGGTAATGCTCTCTCTCTCTCTTCTACAAGTCTATAATTTACAAAAAATATGAAGGCAAATTAAAGCCAAGACGAGTTACTACACGTAGATTAAAAGTGTGGAAACCCATTAACAAGAGATAATCCCTCTGATCCAGAAAGGCCCAAAAGCTAATTTAATATATCGCTCCCCGGAGACATTCATAAGATGGTTAACCAGTAAAGGAAGGAAGGCCTCGAGGACTCTAAAGGCTCCGCCAGACCAAGCGCGACGCGACTAGCAGCGAGGTTAGCGGCGCCTAGCGGCGAGGTTAGCGGCGCGGCAAATTGAAACCTTAGGGATCTTATGTAGGTGGCCAGATAGGAGGCGGCGGGCGGCGGGAAGCAAAGAACAGTTCGTTATCTCGATGTCGAGTTGTTGCAGCTCTAGATAGAAACACCCTCACATTATTATTATTATTATTATTATTATTATTATTATTATTATTATTATTATTGTTATTATTATTATTATTATTATTATTATTATTATTATTATTATTATTATCATAAGCTAAGCTACAACCCTAAAAGGAAAAGCAGGATAAATGCAGAAATAAATGAACCAAAAGAAAAGTAATGAACAATTAACAGCATTAAAATAAATCTTTCATATATAATCTATAAAAATAAGATAGAATAGTGTGCCCTAGTGTACCCTCAAGCAAGAGAACTCTAACCCTAAGGAAGTGATACAGAGGAAAAAGCACTACCCAAGACTAGAAAACTATGGTTTGATTTTGGAGTGTCCTCGTAGAAGAGCTGCTTATCATTGCTAAAGAGTTTACGATCATTTTGGTTTTCAGGCTCTATCCAAGGCCAATATATTGGCCTTGGCTCTATCTAACTACACACACACACACACACACACGCATATATATATATATATATATATATATATATATATATATATATATATATATATATATATATATATATACATATATATATATATGTATATATATATATATATATATATATATATATATATATATATATATATATATATATATATATATATATATTGAGAGAGAGAGAGAGAGAGAGAGAGAGAGAGAGAGAGAGAGAGAGAGAGAGAGAGAGAGAGAGAGAGAGAGAGAGAGAATGCTACTTATAGGAACCTTCCATCAGGATGACATGGCTTGAGGCCCCCCCCCCAAAAAAAAAAAACAGATAGAATTTCGTAGGCCATATTCGAAAGGTAGGCCTAGGCCACATACTAAACCGATACCCAAAAATGAAACACAAGAAACTCCTAAACATAATCAGACCAAATTTGAGGGAACACAAAAGAAAGAAAAAGAATTTTAACAAAACAAGAGAAAGAGAAATTAGATAGAATAGTGTGCCCGAAAGTACCCTCAAGCAAGAAAACTCTAGCTGATTCAAGTGAACATCAAAAGCATTGATTTTATTATGCGTTAATTGTAGCCAAAAGTATAGGAGATGCCGAAACAAACATAAAGATATTAGGAAAAGTATGTGAAGAATGTGTGTTAGAAATAAACAAAAAAGTCATATACTTATATATATGAAAAAAACAGAAGAAATAGTGGATGTTAAAATATCAGAAAGCATAAAATAATTAGGAATAGAGATAAAAGGGAAAAAGAAATGTTAAAAAAAGGAGAAAATGATGGAAAATGCAGAAAAAGCAAGCTAACTTGACCTACTCAATTATTGCAAAAAAAAAAAAAAAAAAAAAAATCTCGAACAAAACATTTGTTAAAAATAAATAATAAATGAATTTGTAATTTGCCACCAGTTTCCATTAAAATAGACCCCAATATTGATTTTGAATGATTTGCAACATGAATAGATATCTATGTTGAAAGAAAGAATGCAATTAAATTTTCATCTTGCTCTATTACACAAAAAGTTGAGAAAAAAATGTGGTTACATTATCTGCTTTGCCTTACAAAGCTTACAAGGCATAAATAAACAAAAATAACCTTTTAAACTTTCCAGGATGGCAGAGCTAATTTTGGCTATTATGTAATAAATGAAACTTTTTTTACACTTTAATGGGCTGATTCAATAAAAATACATAATATAGGACCAGCCTACCATACAAAATCATGCGTGAAGCCTGTCTACTTGATATTATATGAAAGAAGAGTTCAACACACAAACAGTATAACTATTTTTGTTTACCTGTGGAGATTCCGTACATTTATAAACCAAGCTGTACGAAACATCCACAGGTAGTTGTTAAAATATAAACAAACTTTACCGATACAGGATGTGTACTAAATCATTAAAACCTCGTCATATCATCATATATAGTCATATTTTGGTGTACAATACCTAACCTTCGCACTCCTAGCATATTCATAAGCACCACAAACCATGACTTAGAGACAAAATATTTACATCAGGAATGAGAAAAACTGAAAAACTCTCTTCATTCATGCGCTCTTGGTTCTCGTTTTCTATTAGGGGGACAGGGCTGTGTAACTCCGCTTTTTCTTTCACTCTTTAGACGCTAACTAGCTTAAAATAATATATGTGGTCTTGAGAGCTTTTGTACGGTACATCCATATGTACGGTTCGTCCAGAACTTACCCTACACGATGTATATATAAAAGAAAAAAAAGAGATTAATTTTAATGACATAAATAGAACTTCTTTTTTTCTAGATTGAGCTTAAGTTCTCATAACCTTGCTATTAAAACAGTTAGGTGGAACAGAAGAGAAGTCAAGGTCGCCTCCCAGTAGAGATTTCATCAGATCCTTGCTAAAGATGTACAAACCACTGTGAAAATGGCTCACTCAATCTTGAACTGTTACCCATAGATATATTTTCTTTGGTTTAATATCAATTCTTAATTTTATTTTAAAGTAATTTTCAAGAAATGTGTTTAATGATTTTAAATGTGATATATGATAAGAGACTATTATAAATCCTGTAATTTCATGGACTACATTATGTATAAATGATGTAGCCTAAATATCCCTATATGTAGCCTATTATAGATGTATGTTAATTCATGTAAATATGTTTATTGTAATTTTTAATGTAAAATTTGTGATCAATGAAAACCTATGTATCTATCTATCTATCGGAAATGAAGACTAGGATAGCAGTAGGAAGGCTAAGGTTTGTGAAAGGGATAGAAGATGGATGAAAGAGACTAGGAAATGGATGAAAGATGGGGGATAGGAAAGATAGAACCTTTAAGAGAATGGAAAGGGAAGAGCTCAAGGCCAAGATTAGAGAAGATAGTAAAAAGTGGAGAAGGAAAATAATAGAACTAATACAGCCGTACGCAGAAGAAAGGAAGAATATAATAGGAAATGTTTTGTTTCAGAAAGAAAGAATAGAGAAAAGAAAAGAACACACACACACACACACATACACACACACACACACACACACACACACACACACACACATATATATATATATATATATATATATATATATATATATATATATATATATATATATATATATATATATATATATATATATATATATATACATATATATATATATATATATATATATATATATATATATATATATATATATATATATATATATATATATATATATATATATATATATATATATACATATATATATATATATATATATATATATATATATATATATATATATATATATATATATATATATATATATATATATATATATATATATATATATATATATATATATCAGAAGTGAAAAAAGAGAAGAAAATAAAAGAACGAGATTAAAGAAGAAAGGTAAGGAGGTGCCGATGGAAAGGCGAATCCCTCCGCCCAGCAATTGAACTAAACTGTGAATCTGTGATCTCATTCCCAAACGCGCCTTGCTCTATTAACTTTGTTGAACAAAAATCATTATAAAAATCCAACTAGCAAAGGTTATATACCTATGTAAGTATATCCATTTTTTCCAGTTTCATATGAAATATATGCTATGCGTAGCATTCGTTGCTATAGTGATATCAACCCAGTTTTAACTTGCATATGTTGTGGAAATAGAATAGGCCTATTAGGTAAGTAGGCGGTAAATTTGTATTGTATTACAGGGTGTGATTTTGAACAGAAAATCTGTTTTCCTTTAGTAAATTACGTGAATTAACCGAATTTGATGTTCATTCCAACCGCAAACAAACAGATCAACCAATTCGTCTAACTTTAAGTTGTCGAATTGGTTGATGTGACTACGGATGAAATGAAGGTGAAAACCAGTTAAATCACGTTATTTCCTACAGGAAAACATATATTTGCTGTTAAAATGGTTAAATATAAACACTGTTGTCATATATGATGGGGTAGAATATTTAAATATAAACACTAGTTCAACAATGACACTTCCCTTACGGATGTGCTGCGAACATAACATTAGCAACGTTACCAATGATACAGTGTTACTGACGTTGAAGAATGGTACACAGAGTTACCAACGGTACGATGGCATTATTAGCGATAGCAATTCTAGATATTTGCATACGTATTTTAAATAATTTTTTTCCTTATAAGTTTTACACAATATATAAAAAGCACAAAAAGGGCACAGGACCTAACAAACCCACCTAACTTAACTTAGGAGTTCCCAGGTCACAAAACACATATAATGACTTACCTTTTTGCAAATAATATTATCTTCCATGGGGGTAGATGACTTTTCCTAAGAATGCACCTTTATTAGAAGTAACGGTATAACCACAACAACGTTTCTTTTTGGTTTTAGGAATGATGGTTTTGGTATTACAATAAAACACGTGAATGTCTTTCCTGTAAGATAGGAGGGAAACGGCAATTGGTGCACTGTAAGAGTTAAGGAATTATGTTGTGTGCTTTCAGGAAATTATCAATATTGGCTGAAGAATCATAAAAATCATCATGGAATTTAGCAAATGCTTTTAGGTACGGAATACTGAAGCTGTTACAAGCATCTATAATTTCCTCCATCGCAAAATACGAAAAAATAAACCTCACTTGAAATGGACACCTTACTAGGACAAATGTTACAAGGGAAAAGGATTTGGTGGAAGGGGTATGAACAGACCACTCAAAGAGATAAAGGAAGGGGGGTAGGGAAATAACAGTTGACAACCCACTTGTGCAAACTTTGAATAGGTATCGGCTCGTGATTGGTTAACAGAAAAAGAACGGAGTGTAGAGGGTAAACATGAATGAACTGTATAGGGAAACTAGTCCAGAGAAAGTATTTATGTGAAACTGGGGAGTGAAAAGGAAATAACAAAATAAATTAACCCAATATAGGAAGATAAAATGGAATGTATAATAAATAATATTGAATGGGAATATAAAATGAAATGATTTTAAAAGGAATGGGATAATAAAAGAGTAATAGGATGAGGAAAAGCTTCTGCGCAGGGGGCGGGGTTTCTGCGCAGGACGAAACTGGTATGCACGAACATACGTACAAATGGGTGCTAATGTTAGCATGGAATGTTAACATTTGATCTACATCAGATGTTGGCAGCACTGGTTACTGTATTTTTTCATGAAACAATCTTTGCAACGGCGCCTCCAAAGTTTATCCAGATATACTGTTTTGTATTTTCCTCTGTTTATTATACATTCAAGAAGTTATTGTATAGAGAAGAAAAGGCTTGTTTTACGATTATATATCGTTTCCCCAGTATGTTTTCCCCACCCAAAACCCCGAGTTCCCACTGGGGTCCCCCATTATCGTAGGATATAGATGTATATATATTTCTGAAACTATTCATTTGCGACAGGAGCGAGTGTCATTTTCGAAGAGAGCGTAATTTTTTCTAAAAGAAAAAGTAGTTTTTTTCCTAGGTTACATTGCCCTGTAATACTCTACAATAAAACCTCACAGAAAAATGCCCGTTTCCTTCGAAAATAATCTTATTTTTGTCGCAAATAAATACTTAATGTAATATATATATATATATATATATATATATATATATATATATATATATATATATATATATAGATATATATATATCTAATGATAATGGGGGACCCCCAGTTGGAAAATGATTTTTTTTTTGGGGGGGGAACCTACTAGGGAAATGGTATATAATGGTATAACAAACCTTTTCTTGTCTATATATTATGTTCTTGGACGTATAATAAACCCTTGGAAAACTGCACAAATCTCGTTGTCGTCGGCGCCCACTTGTGTCCGAGTATTGGGTTCTGTCGTTAGCCATCAGCCTCCTATCTATGGGATGGGTGTTTATGCCTGATGTGGCTGTTAAGTCCTAGTCTGTGGTGGAAGAGTCGCGGACAGTGTTCACAAGGGAGGGTAGGTGGTGGGCGGGGCTGTTCTAATCGCTCTCTCCTTCTTCTCTTCCTAGCCTCCTCATTTTGTCTCCTCTTCTCCTCGAAGTCCACGGTGCCATGGTGTACTGTACTTCTCCAGGTTTTCCTGTCCCTGGCTGTTTCTTCCCATGAGGAAGGATCGATGTCAGTTATAGCCAGGGTGCGCTTTAGTTGATCTTTATAGCGCATTTTCGGGGCTCCTCGTGGTCTGGTGCCCTGGGTCAGTTCTCCGTAGAATATTTTCTTTGGGAGCCTTCATGGATCCATCCTATGCACGTGTCCTCTCTAGCGGAGGCGGTGGTGGATGATGGTGGCCTCCACGCTGGTCAGCAAGGCACGTTCTAAGACTTCAATGTTGGTGGTGTGGCTCTCCCAGGGGATTTTCAAGATCTGCCTCAGTTTCATTTGTTGGAAGCGTTCTAGGTTTTTAATATCGTTTCTATATAGCGTCCATGTTTCACATGCATACAGGAGCGTGGAGAGGACTACTGCCCTGAACACCATTATTTTGGTGGTCATTGTCAGTGCGTGGTTGTTAAATACGCGGCAGTTGAGTCGGCCAAAGGCGGAGTGGGCTGCCCTGATCCTGTTTTCCACGTCCATTTTGCTTGTGGGAGCTGATGTTAGGATGCTCCCTAGGTAGGAGAACTGGTCCACCTGTTCTAACAGTTGGTCATTCATTGTGGTATTGAAGTTTGGGAGCATCAGTCCTGGTGGATGTTGGACGAGGGTCTTGGTTTTATCTGTGTTGACTTGCATCCCAAAACGTTCGTAGACAGAGTTGTATGCATCTGCTAACGACTGCAGGTCCTCTGCCGTCTGACCTGGGGTGGCATTGTCGTCAGCATACTGCAGTTCTCGCACTGCACACAAGGTAGTCTTGGTTCTGGCGCGGAGTCTGGCGAGGTTGAAAGTGCCTCCATCCATGTGGAAACGTAGGTCGACTGAGGGTGTGTCTGGGGGAATCTCGTTGAGCATTGCTGCGGTGTATAGCGAGAAACACGTTGGGGCCAGAACACAGCCCTGCTTCAGGCCGCCGTTGATGGAGAATGGGTCTGAAAGAGAGTTCTGGTGGCAGACTCTCCCAACCATTCCGTCATGGAGGGCACGCACCAGCTTGACAAAATTGGGTGGGCAGCCATATCTTTTGAGGACAGCCCACATGGCAGGTCGAGGTACTTTGTCGAAGGCCTTTTTCAAATCCCAGAAGATGAACATTATGGGCTGTTGTTGTTCGAGGTTCTTCTCTTGTAGTTGTCGCGCACAGAAGATCATGTCTATGGTCCCGCGGGAAGGTCGAAAGCCGCACTGGGTCTCTGGCAGGACGTCTTCTGCGAGAATAAGGAGGCGGTCAAGGAGAATCCGAGCGAAAATCTTACTCGCGATGCTTAATAGTGATATTCCCCGGTAGTTGTTACAGTTCTCCCTGTCTCCCTTCTTGAAGATGGTAATGATGTTTGCATCGCGGAAGTCACTGGGGAGGGTCTTGGTCTCCCATATTTTCAACAAATCTATATCCTATACAAATGGTATATTTTTCATTTGTTGATATTCTGCGTGTCAGTTGCATTCACTCCCGTTCGTTCGTATGTACATACCAGCTTAAGATTTTCTGTGCATAAACCCCGCCCACCTGCGCATAATCCCTGTCCACCGGCGCATAAACCCCGCCCCCCTCTATTGTTACCAATAGGATTACTTGTTCCCTTATAACCCCTCCTCATTTTTCCCCACGTCATTCAAGTATTTATACCCTTGGCATTAAAGTATTTACTTGACCTAATGTAACTACCCTTCTTTTTATGTAATACCCACATGTACATATTACGTTTTATGCAAGAATTACTTGTTTGCTTATAAACCCTACACATTTTTACCCACGTCATTCAAGTATTCTTCTTGACCTAACCCCTCTGATACCGTACATACATATTCTTTTATGCAATACCCACATGGACATATTTTATTTTAACCTAACCATTCTTCTAACACCGTATGTTTATGCAATACCCACGTGGACATATCATTTCTTACCCTAGTTGTTCAAGTATGCTACTAGTGTTGACCCCTGTAATAACATTATTTATACGTTGATGCAATACCTGCTTGTATTTGTTCCGTAACTGGAACACAAACCTACGCTATCTATTTAGGGTTATTATTTTCTGCGAAGCTGAAATGACGAGCCATTAAAATGTAGTGAGGGTTACCTACCCATACCGCTAGTTAGCGGGGGTAGGGGGCGTAGCTTGCTACCGCTCTCACTCACACTGGTGATTTAGCTCACTTTGCTTTTGGTTCGCATGGTGTACGGTGGTTGCCATTCCTCATCCTTTGCCGTTATTTGGACTGCCATTAATTCTTTTTTTGCTTTTTCTTTGTGGTAGTGTGTGTATGTGTTGACTTCTGCTAACATGCGCACCAGCCCTAGACTTGATGGCCGGCCCTGCGGAACCTATATGTCGGTGGTGAAGACCGATCACCATATACTTTGTCCCGTCTGCAGAGGTCAGTGGTGTGATATTGACAACCAGTGTAATAAGTGTCGGGAGTGGTCTGCCTCCCAGTGGGAGAGGTTTGGGCGACGGCGGAAGAAGTAGTCTTAAGCGGGATTTGTTCCGTAACTGAAATACAAACCACGCTATTTACATGGGGTGATTACTACGGCGCAGCCGATGACGAGCCATAAAGTTTTAACGAGGGTTTCCTACCCCACCGCTAGTTAGCGGGGGGTTAGGGAGGGGTAGCTAGCTACCCCTCCCCCTCACACACACCGGAGAATACTCCACTTTACTTTTGGCTCGGATAGTGATCGGAGGTCTCCGCTCCTATCCTCACTTGACGGCCATTATTGTTTTGTCTTTTAACTTACCTTTTTTAAATATGTAACTTCCCTGGTAGTTACATATATATAGCTTAAATCCCGCGTTTCGACGCGGCACAACAGAAATTCAAAATTCGTGGCGATCGCCGCCATGACAGTAGGTGGTCATACATGAGCGCCATCACTCGTAGGTTATTAGAACCATTCCCAACATCTTCAAAAATTCTCTGTCGTTGATCGTGTCAACACCTCGGGAATTCTTTTCGTGGATATATTACTTTATTCTACAATTTGGTGAAGTACCTTTTGTCTGATTATTGTTAATAGCTTTTGCTGCCTTTCAACTATCGAAGATTTTATATAGGATAATTTTTTTGCGGGTCCAACTTGGACAGTTTAAGTGAACTTGATTTCATACAAAGATGTCCAGACCCATTAATGGCTCTTCTGTTGTTAAACTTTGGTTGTTGGGCTAGACCAGCTTTCGAGCTGCTCTTTCTTCCCGCACTATAATTAACAGGGAGCGGAATGTGATTACCTTGTAGGAATTTCAGTCCTTCTTGGTGATGAAGTCACAGTCATGTTATTATTATTATTATTATTACTATCCAAGCTACAACCCTAGTTGGAAAAGCAAGATGCTATAAGCCCAGGGGCTCCAACAGGGAAAGATAGCCCAGTGAGGAAAGGAAATAAGGAAATAAATAAAAGAAGAGAACAAATTAACAATAAATCATTCTAAAAACAATAACAACGTCAAAACAGACATGTCACATATAAACTATTAACAACATCAAAAACAAATATGTCATAAATAAACTATAAAAGACTCATGTCCGCCTGGTCGACAAAAAAGCATTTGCTCCAACTTTGAACTTTTGAAGTTCTACTGATTCAACCACCCGATTAGGAAGATCATTCCACATTTTGGTAACAGCTGGAATAAAACTTCTAGAGTACTGCGTAGTATTGAGCCTCGTGATGGAGAAGGCCTGGCTATTAGAATTAACTGCCTGCCTAGTATTACGAACAGGATAGAATTGTCCAGGAAGATCTGAATGTAAAGGATGGTCAGAGTTATGAAAATTCTTATGCAACATGCATAATGAACTAATTGAACGACGGTGCCAGAGATTAATATCTAGATCAGGAATAAGAAATTTAATAGACCGTAAGTTTCTGTCCAACAAATTAAGATGAGAATCAGCAGCTGAAGACCAGACAGGAGAACAATACTCAAAACAAGGTAGAATGAAAGAATTAAAACACTTCTTCAGAATAGATTGATCACCGAAAATCTTGAAAGACTTTCTCAATAAGCCTATTTTTTGTGCAATTGAAGAAGACACAGACCTTATATGTTTCTCAAAAGTAAATTTACTGTCGAGAATCACACCTAAAATTTTGAAAGAGTCATACACATTTAGAGAAACATTATCAATACTGAGATCCGGATGTTGAGGAGCCACCGTCCTTGACCTACTTACAATCATACTTTGAGTTTTGTTAGGATTCAACTTCATACCCCATAATTTGCACCATGCACTAATTCTAGCTAAATCTCTATTAAGGGATTCACCAACCCTAGATCTACATTCAGGGGATGGAATTGATGCAAAGAGAGTAGCATCATCTGCATATGCAACAAGCTTGTTTTCTAGGCCAAACCACATGTCATGTGTATATAGTATGAAAAGTAATGGGCCAAGAACACTACCCTGTGGAACACCGGATATCACATTCCTATAATCACTATGGTGCCCATCAACAACAACTCTTTGAGATCTATTACTTAAAAAATCAATAATAATGCTAAGAAACGACCCACCCACTCCCAACTGTTTCAGTTTGAAAACAAGGGCCTCATGATTAACACGGTCAAAGGCAGCACTAAAATCAAGGCCCATCATACGAACTTCCCGACCACAATCAAGGGATTTCTGTACAGTATTGGAGATTTTAAGAAGGGCATCACATGCTCCAAGGCCTTTACGAAAACCAAATTGCAAACTAGGGAGTAGATGATTACCTTCAGCAAACCTATTAAGACGTTTTGCCAGAAGACGTTCAAAAACTTTAGATAATATGGGAGTTATGGAAATTGGGCGGTAATCAGTGGGACTTGAGCTACCACAAACATATTTACATAGAGGAGTAACATTACCAATTCTCCAAGTAGTGCTAAAAGCTCCTCTTCTTGCTAACTTGCGCAAAATAACAGATAACTTTGGAGCTAAGAAATCTGCTGTCTTTATAAAAAACAAAGGAAAAATACCATTTGGGTCTACACCTCCATAAGCATCAAGGTCTATCAACAGAGCTTTAATCTCACGAGATCGAAAAGCTAAACTAGTTAGTTTAGCCTCAGGAAAACAGGAATGAGGAAGTTCAAGTTTTTCATTACTCTGTTTACTGTCAAAAACATCAGCCAAAAGGGTTGCCTTTTCCTTTGGACAGTGAGTGACTGAGCCATCTGGTTTAAGTAAAGGAGGATCTGTTACATCTACACCAAAGAGTGCAGATTTAAGGGTAGACCACCATTTATGTTCCTGAGTTGTACCAGAAAGTGTTTCTTTTATGGTTAAATTGTACTCCTTTTCAGTTGAGGCATAAACTCTCTGACCAAAAGCTCGAAGCTGAGTATAGTTGTTCCAGGTCAAATCTGATCTGTTACCCTTCCAAAGATGATAGGCCTCCTGTTTCTCCAAATAAGCACGTCTACAATCATCATTGAACCACGGTTTGTCCTTCACTCGGTACCTTAGCACACGAGAAGGGATACGCCTATCAATTATGTTGACTAGATTCTCATTCAAAGGGACAACAGGATCTACACTATTATATAATTGTGACCAATTCAAGCACAAAAGATCATGTAAAATCCCATTCCAGTCTGCTTGGGATTTCATATAAATTTTACAAGAATATGATATATCAGGGACAGGCTGCTCAGTCTTCACTAATAATGAAATCAAGGCATGATCAGATGTCCCGACTGGAGAACCAACCTTACAAGTTATAACGCCAGGGGAGTCAGTGTATACGAGGTCCAAGCAATTACCAGACCTGTGAGTAGCTTCATTTATGATTTGCTCACAGCCTGATTCAGAGGCAAAGTCTAAAGCTCTTAAGCCATGGCGATCGGTAGGAGAGATAGAACTTAACCACTCCCTATGGTGAGCATTAAAATCACCAACAAAGACAAAAGAAGCCTTTCTATCATCTTCTTGTATCTTAGCCATAATGGTAAGAAGACAATCGAAGATAGAATCATCTATGTCTGGATTCCGGTAGATCGAACACAAATAAAAGTTGTTATGCCTGCCACAAACTTTTATTACCTGAATCTCATGACATCCACATTGATAGCAGGACTTATGAGAAGCAGGGTACTCGGTCCTAATATACACCGCCATTCCCCTGGCCCTAGGGATGGCATCACGTTTCAACATTATTGGCTTCTTAAAACCAGTTATAAGGAGCTCAGATGAGTGCCTCATATTAGAAACCAAAGTTTCTGAGCACAAAAGAATATCATACTGTCTGGACGCAACTGTAAGGTCTTGGATATTTGCATGAAGACCACGAATATTGCAATACAGAAGACGACATTGACGAAATCTAGGACGTACTGGTCCCGGATTTCGCTCAATGTCTCCAGACAGCATAAGAATTAATAGAAATAAAAAAGAGACAGCATACTTAAAAACTAGATTACCAAGAATTATAACAAAAACAATACGTAGAGAATTATAAACAAAGTGATTGATGATACCCATAGACTATAGTAAAAAGTCGGAAAAACTGGTCAACATGGAGGAGCCGATACACCATGCAAGGTTAAATACCCTCCAGGATAGCCACTTCAACTGAAGGGAGGACAGTAAGGATGGTTTTGAGAAGAAAAATAATCAGAAAAAGGAAAAGACCTCCTCTTGATAAACCACCAGGCATCCATGGCCCTTCTATTAAGCCTGCCCAACACACCATTTCAAAAAAACAAGAGGAAGAAAAAAAAAATAAGATAGAATAGTGTGCCTGAGTGTACCCTCAAGCAAGAGAACTCCAACCCAAGACAGTGGAAGACCATGGTACAGAGGCTATGGCACTACCCAAGACTAGAGAACAATGGTTTAATTTTGGAGTGTCCTTCTCCTAGAAGAGCTGCTTACCACAGCTAAAGAGTCTCTTCTACCCTTACCAAGAGGAAAGTACACTGAACAAATTGCAGTACAGTAATTAACCCCTTGGGTGAAGAAGTGTTAAGTATCTCATTGTTGTCAGATGTATGAGGAAAGACGAGAATATGTAAAGAATAGGCCAAACTATTCTGTGTAAGTGTAGGCAAAGAAAAAATAAGCCGGGACCAGAGAGAGGGATCCAATGCATTACTGTCTGGCCAGTCAAAGGATCCAATACCTCTCTAGTGGTAGTATCTCAATTATTTTCTTTCTTGCAAGAAATTTTAAAAATATTAGCTTTCTAAGCATAAGTATGTTTATAATGTAAGGAAATATATTATTTTCAAGTATATATTTGTCCTATTAGTATACTGTATTTCGCTTAGTCAATTTTCGATTTAGAGTTTTCTCGAGCGTACAGTCATTTTTCAATATTAAACTTACCCGATAATCATGTAGCTGTCAACTTCGTTGCCCGACAGAATTCTATGGAGGGATACGCCAGCTATCACAATACTAGAAGGGGGTGTATTTACCAGCGCCACCTGTGGCCAGGTACTCAAGTACTTCTTGTTGACACCTCCTCAATTATTCCTCTGTCGTGCTTCCGGCAAGACGTTCTGGGATACGCTTATGTTCTTGGAGTATTTTCACGACTTTGGTGAAGTATTTCTCTTTGATTTCGGCTGTCGCTTTACTGGAAACTTCTATATTAGCTTAGTTAGCTTTTGGAATTAATTTGATTAATTATGGTGACGAGAGAGTATGAACTCTCGTTCACCTTTCAATGGCCGACCCTTCCCTTAGACGGAAGTATTGGTGTCTAAGAGAGTATAGACTCTCTTTCTTAATTTTGCTTAACAAAAGTTATAGATTTATTTTATATCTCTCCGCCTCTTATAGGCCTCTTCGATTAACTTCCTTTTATTATAAACTCATTAAAATTAATTTTTATATTTGTTTATATTCGACCTTCCTAATAGTAGGCGGTCTTTTACCGAAGTTAATAAACTTTGAGCCCGTCATTTCGGTTTTACCTGTTAACATATTATGCTATTTCCGCCACAGAGTTTGAAAGATTTTCTTTGACAGTCTCGTACTGTTTTCAAAGTTGAACTAACGTTTTGTTTTGTCTCTGCAGTTGTTGACGTTCAGAACGTTCAACTTGCACTCTATCGTTACGATAGAGAAAGAATGTTCACGGTTTCACGTTGCAGTAAGAGTAACCGTGTCTAGCGTTTTGTTCATTCTTTCTTAACTTAATGGTTTTGATCCTAATAAAGGAACTTTTCAGTTTTTTCCTTTAACAATAATATGTTTTAACGATATATATGATTGGGCTCTTCTCTCAGGTTCTAAGTCAAGAGAGAGAGAGAGAGAGAGAGAGATAGAGACGGAGGGAGAAAGAGGATAAACGTTTCATTCAAGCCTGCCAGGCGTACGAGTAACGTCGTTATCGTTTTTTGCTCTTCTCCCTAGTCTCTTTAGGGGAAGAAACTAAACGTTTCTAGAGTGATCTAGTGTTTAGTCTCTTTCCAACCACTGAATTATCTTTCATTAGATTTTTCTGTTACATTGTAATTCTGTTTTCGCAATTACTAACTTTGAGAAAGGATAGAATTGCGTATTTCAGGTACAAACCACTTAAAGTTTCGAGTTCAGTGAAATAAGTGCAAACAGAAATCAAAGTGATAAGTGATTAGTGCGTGAGGGTACTTTTGTGCGCGCCAGTCGTCCTCCCAGTCCGGGACCTCTTGCAAGCTCCCAAGCCCAGGGGAGAAGCAATGTCGAAGGGCATAAGGGTTCAGCAGGCCTTGATCGGCGCACAGAAGTATTCTCGGTGGTTGTGGGCGTGTCTTACCGAGACCGTCACTCCCACCCGCAGACGATTGAGCCCTTATTTTGCTCGTCTGCAGAAGAGATTAGGGGAGAAAATAAAGGCAGAGTAACGCTGGTCTCAGGTCTCAAGACCTCTTAAACGTTAAGTCCAGACCTATGCCAGACGTACGAAGTTAAAGTTCACAACCCGAATGCAGTCATTGGGTTAGCTCTGACTCTCCTCAGTCATCAGTTGATTACACTCCGCCTAAGAGGAGTAAGGTTCTGCCACAACAGATCTCTGCTGTTAAGGCTTTACCTCAGCAGAACTTAGTGTCTGCCGACCCCAAGTTAACTCTACTGCAGTCCATACAGTCACAACTTTCGGTCTTGATGCGTGAGTGTCGGGCTGAGAGTGTTGCGCCTCCGCCTCCGCCTACACTCCCCCCCCGCCTATGATCGCTCCGCCTGATCACAGTACCACCTGCCAGGCGTACGATGTTGTGAACTCTACTACAGTCCATGCAAGCACAGCTTTCGGACTTGATGCGTGAGTGTCGGGCTGAGAGTGTTGCTCCTCCGCCTCCGCCTACACTCCCTCCACCTACACTCGCTCCGCCTGATCACAGTACCATCTGCCAGGCGTACGATGTTGTGGACTCTACTACAGTCCATGCAAGCACAGCTTTCGGACTTGATGCGTGAGTGTCGGGCTGAGAGTGTTGCTCCTCCGCCTCCGCCTACACTCCCTCCACCTACACTCGCTCCGCCTGATCGCAGTACCACCTGCCAGCAGTTCCACCTGCCAGGCGTACGATGTTGAGCCACGTGCTGAGTTTGCTGTTCCCTGTGGTGTTCAGCCTCCGCCTTCCTTAAGGCAACTTTTACATTGGGATCAGGAGGATTATATCTCTCTTCCTCCGCCTCCACTTGCTGCTCCACCAGTGATGCAACACTCGGTTGAGGTACAACAACCTCTCCCGTCCATGAGTCAGTCTCCTCAGCTCTCGCTGCAGCGAGCTCAACCCTCCACAAGGCAAGCACCACAACACCTTAGCCTTGCGCCTCAGGAGCCTCAGCTTGCGAGACATTTACCTTGTTCTGCGCAGCCTCTTCCTCATCGCGCTCCGCTCACACCACAGGAACTGGAACTTGCTACTCCGCTTCCGCCAACCGCTCAGCAAGCGCAACCCTTGGGTTCAACCACTCATGCTAGGAGTCAGCCTCCTCCACCCATGCGCCTTCCTTCTGCTTGTCTTTTATTCAGCCTTTGCAGACTGAGCCTCAGGTGTTCCCTCATCGGAGTCTTGAAGAGGAAACCACAACTATTGTTGTTCCAGCTCGTTCTGACTCTGCTGTTCAGCATACCTTACCTCCATTTTCATACCATGGTTTAAACCCCATGCAAGCATGCATAAAGCACTCTAGCACTGGTCATGGAATTTCTGAGAAATGTTAAACGCCATGCACACGCTCTGCTTTCCTTACAGCAGGCTCTGCTTACAGCAGGCTCTGCTTACAGCAGGCTCTGCTTACTACATGCTCAGCATACAGCATGCTCTGCATTCAGCATGCTCTGCATACAACATGCTCTGCATACAGCATGCTCTGCATTCAGCATGCTCTGCATACAACATGCTCTTCATACAGCATGCTCTGCATACAGCATACTCTGCATACATCATGCTCTGCATACCTTACCGCATGCTTCTCAACACATCTTGGGTTGTTGCCAACTCACTAGACTGTCAAGCAGTTTCATAACGTTGCCTTCTAGTCTGCTGCTTTTGCACCAGTGAACCCTCACTCAGAGAACTTAGCTTTTCTAGGATAAGGTCCCTGTAGATGAGAAAGTTCTTTTCTCCCTCCTTCTGATATTCCCTTGAGGACTCTGTCATTTGGAGGGAGCCTTTAGCTGCATAACCTCTTATGGACTTTTATTTAAGCATAACATGCTTACAGGGAAGGTAATGGTTCCACTTCAGCCGCTAATCCCGTCTGTTACCACACCTGCTCCCATTGACCTTGAGCTGTGTTGCATGACATGCAGTCCAAGCTTAGTCCTTGTTAGAGAATTTTTTGTTTACGGAGTCAATGTGTCACGGGGAAGACGTTCAACAACCAACAGAAGGGACTTGTTGTGACGCAGTGCGGCAACCTCAGCAACCCGTTAAGGAGTTGTCTGTACGACCCAGACAGTCTAGACAGATTCGGGTTGTCACTGTACTTCCTCGCTTGCCCATGATTGACAGTTTACAGACTGTGCAGCAGTATCATGATCTTGTGTCCGGCTCCGTCAGACGACTGGCTTTTAAGAGCTCCCACAAGTCGTCGCTGTCTGGAGATTTTCAAATGGACTATGGATCTGACCAAGGAACTGGGCCTCCTGGTCAATTTTGAGGAGTCTCAGCTCGTTCCATCCCAGACCATTGTCTCCTTGGGTATGGATCTTCAGAGTCGAGCTTTTCGGACTTGTCCGTCGGCCCCAAGGATCTTCCAAGCCCTAGAATGCATCCAGAGCATGCTGAGAAGGAACCGATGCTTAGTCAGGCAGTGGATGAGTCTAACAGGGACACTTTCATCGCTGGCCCTGTTCATCGAGTTAGGGAGACTCCACCTCCGCCCCCTTCAGTATCATCTAGCTGCTCACTGGATAAAGGACATGACGCTAGAGACGGGCTCAGTTCCTGTTTCCGAAGAGATGAGGTCTACTCTAACGTGGTGGAAGAACAGCATTCTTCTCAAGGAAGGTCTACCATTGGCTGTTCAGACCCCCGACCACCGTCTCTTCTCGGACGCATCGGACACGGGCTGGGGTGCGACACTGGACGGACAGGAATGCTCGGGAACATGGAATCAGGAGCAAAGGACACTTCACATCTATTGCAAGGAGTTGTTGGCAGTTCATCTGGCCTTGATAAACTTCAAGTCCCTCCAGCTTAACAAGGTGGTGGAGGTGAACTCCGACTACACCACAGCCTTGGCTTACATCTCCAAGCAGGGAGGGACTCATTCGAGGAAGTTGTTCGAGATCGCAAGGGACCTCCTCATTTGGTCAAAAGATCGAAAGCTCACGCTGGTAACGAGGCTCATTCAGGGCGATATGAATGTCATGGCAGATCGCCTCAGCCGGAAGGGTCAGGTCTTCCCCACAGAGTGGACCCTTCACAAGAATGTTTGCAGCAGACTTTGGGCCCTGTGGGGTCAGCCAACCATAGATCTATTCGCTACCTCGATGACCAAGAGGCTCCTCTTGTATTGTTCTCCGATTCCAGACCCAGCAGCAGTTCGCGTGGATGCCTTTCTGCTGGATTGGTCCCATCTCGACCTGTATGCATTCCCGCCGTTCAAGATTGTCAACAGGGTACTTCAGAAGTTCGCCTCTCACAAAGGGACACGGCTGACGTTGGTTGCTCCCCTCTGGCCCGCGAGAGAATGGTTCACCGAGGTACTGCAATGGCTGGTCGACGTTCCCAGGACTCTTCCTCCTAGAGTGGACCTTCTGCGTCAACCTCACGTAAAGAAGGTACACCCAAACCTCCACGCTCTTCGTCTGACTGCCTTCAGACTATCGAAAGACTCTCAAGAGCTAGAGGCTTTTCGAAGGAGGCAGCCAGAGCGATTGCCAGAGCAAGGACGACATCCACTCTCAGAGTCTATCAGTCTTAATGGGAAGTCTTCCGAAGCTGGTGCAAGGCCAATGCAGTTTCCTCAACCAGTACCACTGTAACCCAGATTGCTGACTTCCTGTTACATCGAAGGAACGTAAGATCCCTATCAGCTCCTACGATCAAGGGTTACAGAAGTATGTTGGCAGCGGTTTTCCGCCACAGAGGCTTGGATCTTTCCTCCAACAAAGATCTACAGGACCTCCTTAGGTCTTTTGAGACCTCAAAGGAACGTCGGTTGTCCACTCCAGGCTGGAATCTAGACGTGGTCCTAAGGTTCCTAATGTCATCAGGATTTGAACCGCTCCAATCAGCCTCTTTTAAGGACCTCACATTAAAAACTCTTTTCCTCGTGTGCTTAGCAACAGGTAAAAGAGTAAGTGAGATCCACGCCTTCAGCAGGAACATAGGTTTCACATCTGAAACGGCTACATGTTCCTTGCAGCTCGGTTTTTTGGCTAAAAACGAGCTTCCTTCCCGTCCTTGGCCTAAGTCGTTCGAGATCCCAAGCCTGTCCAACATGGTGGGGAACGAACTGGAGAGAGTACTTTGCCCAGTTAGAGCTCTTAAGCACTATCTAAGAAGGTCAAAACCATTACGAGGACAATCAGAAGCCTTATGGTGTGCTATCAAGAAGCCTTCTCTACCAATGTCTAAGAACTCAGTTTCTTACTACATCAGGCTTCTGATTAGAGAAGCAAATTCTCATCTGAAGGAAGAAGACCTTGCTTTGCTGAAGGTAAGGACACATGAAGTGAGAGCTGTGGCTACTTCAGTGGCCTTCAAACAGAACCGTTCTCTGCAGAGTGTTATGGATGCAACCTATTGGAGAAGCAAGTCAGTGTTCGCATCATGCTATCTCAAAGATGTCCAGTCTCTTTACGAGTACTGCTACACCCTGGGTCCATTCGTAGCAACGAATGCAGTAGTAGGCGAGGGCTCAGCCACTACATTCCCATAATCCCATAACTTTTTAACCTTTCTCTTGAATACTTTTTATGGGTTGTACGGTCGGCTAAGAAGCCTTCCACATCCTTGTTGATTTGGCGGGTGGTCAATTCTTTCTTGAGAAGCGCCAAGGTTAAAGGTTGTGATGAGGTCCTTTAGTATGGGTTGCAGCCCTGTATACTTTAGCACCTTTGAGTTGATTCAGCCTCCCAAGAGGAACGCTGCGCTCAGTAAGGAAGACGATCTTATTAAAGGCAGAGTAACGGTTCAAGTCGACTTCCTTACCAGGTACTTATTATTTCATTGTTATTGTGGATAACTGATTATATGAAATACGGGATACTTAGCTATCCTTTAGTCTTGTACACTGGTTTTTCACCCACCCCCCTGGGTGTGAATCAGCTACATGATTATCGGGTAAGTTTAATATTGAAAAATGTTATTTTTATTAATAAAATAAATTTTTGAATATACTTACCCGATAATCATGATTTAATCGACCCTCCCTTCCTCCCCATAGAGAACCAGTGGACCGAGGAATAATTGAGGAGGTGTCAACAAGAAGTACTTGAGTACCTGGCCACAGGTGGCGCTGGTAAATACACCCCCTTCTAGTATTGTGATAGCTGGCGTATCCCTCCATAGAATTCTGTCGGGCAACGGAGTTGACAGCTACATGATTATCGGGTAAGTATATTCAAAAATTTATTTTATTAATAAAAATAACATTTTACGCTCGTAGTACGACTAAGAGAGATGTCCGATATTAAACGGTCATTTTTGTTTCACAATACTTGTATCGTTATCTAATATTTCGCTTTTGAGAATACTAATATTATTCATATATCCTATAGTATTTTCATTCTGGCCCTTGACTAAAGAGAATGTTCTCTCGCAACGGGCAGATCTATTATGATCTAATGTGAAATAGTTTAAAGAGCTAGTGTTCAATGGCACATATAATGACGCAATTCAGTCAAGCAACGATAAGTAATACTCTTGTCAATCTTTTTTTGTTTTCACAATTACTGGTATCGTTGTTTTATATTTCGATTTTGAAAATACTAATATTAATCATATATTCTATTGTACAGTATTTTCTTTCTAGCCCTTGACGAAAGAGTGTAATCTCTCGTAACGGGTAGGTCTATTAAGATCTAATGTGAAATAATTAAAAGTGCTACTATTCGGTGTCAGTGCAGTGGAGGGTGCGTTCATTCGTGTCCGTCATAATCCCAGCTGGGTACCTCTTCCATCCTCCCCAACCCCTGGGAGAAGGAAAGTCGAAAGGCAAAAGGTTATGGCAGACCTTGATAGCGAACGAACGACCCCTCGAACGATCATGTTAACAATGTACAGATAGCTCTATCTTAATAGTAAAAACGAGTTTAAAAATGTATGTCTTCATCGGACGCAAAAATCGCTACGTTCTTAACCACGCTAGAGACGGATGTCTTCTGATACAGTAAACCCTCCTGCAGTGACTGGTGTTCACCGGAGGTGTTCCTTTCGGACTAAGACTACGTGTCACCACCGAAACAATTGCGTAAGACCCATAGTCCGTCGGATGAAGAAGGTGCTCAGTTTACGTCAGTACATGCTTCTTTTTCTGCCCCCAGATTGGGAAATGTCACAGGGTCTTTCCCCTGTTGACCACCTGGACAGGCTCTTACCTGTCAACAAACTCAGACAACGGTCTGGTCTCACGGGGGGGGGGGGGGATCCCTCACAACAATCGATACACGATTCAGATTGCGCACAAGGCGCGCTAGAAGTATCGACATTTGAAGATAACTCTCAGCGATCACTACATTGTTCAGTTAAAGCACACAACGCTCATTTCGTATCTGATTTGTCAGAATTAAAGAGGTCTATTTCGTCTCTGTTGACGCTTACGATTCTCAGGCAGAAAAAATACACCTAAAAGAATCTAAGCACAGCGATAGACCAAGAAAACGGTCCTCCGATAGTATCGGACAGCATAGTTCTCCAATACTCAGCAACGCTCCCTCCCAGCGATCAGATAGTTGACGATACCTCTCTGCGAAACGCTCCCTCGCAGCGATCAGCTTGCGTTGCGGCAAGCGTTATGACGGACGCATGCGGCAATCTGGTCTCTTCCTCACGGCAGTCGCAGACACCAGTCTGGTCTCTCCTTCACGGCAGACACAGACGCCAGTCTGGTCTCTCCTTCACGGCAGACGCAGACGCCAGTCTGGTCTCTCGGGGGAGATCTCTCACAACAATCGATACATAGAAGTATCGACAGTTGACGATATGCAGCAGTCTGGTCTCTCCCTCGCGGCAGACGCAGACACGGACACCACGGCAGACACACATGCCACGGCGGACGCAGCAATCTGGACGCATGCAGCAGTCTGTAATCTCGCTGCAAAGTGGATGCATACGGCAGTCTGGACATACACTAGACGCATGCAGTCAGGATTTGTCACACGTCACCGTAGACAAACATTTGTCTCTTCTTTGCGATTGACTGGACGCGTTTCCTCGCCGCTCGCGGCAAACTCACGGCATTCGGGACTCATGCATTAGACTGATACCTCTCAGAGAAACATTCAACAGTCTCAAGCTAGACCCATGATGGACTCATATGGTCGGAACTTGTCCTCGCAATAGGATAGACAAGTTTTTTATCTCCTTCGCGATTTTCTGAACCCACAACTAACGCTCCCTCGCTTTACGCTGTTGACATACAACATGCTGGACGCATGCGTTCATAGATTTTCCCTCACATGGGTTTACAGATGTTGTTGCTCACTTAGAGCATGATGATCTTATGCTAGAAGCACTAGAACCTGTCTCTCCCTCGAACTTAAACGTGATACTTCTTCTCAACTGGACGATATCCTTCACGAGATTTCTTCCAGACAAGATGAATTATTTTGGAAGATAATAACTGTCACTTTGACGAGGTTTTGTCTCCTACTCATTCGAATCAGAGAATAGATGTTCCATTAGCCGAATTAGAAGATGAATCTCAGGATTCATTACAGTCTACCAAAAAAAAAAAAAAGAAAAAATGGTTCTGGCTAGATGGGTTAAGAGAGTTTTCTCAACCCTCAACCAATGGATGTCCAAGAGAAGGTTCTAGGGAAGGCCTCCTATTTCTTTTCCTCACTCAGGTCAATCATGAGCAAGTCATAGTTTGTGGTCCAATTTTGAAATAGACCATCGGTTGAAGTAAACTTTTAGACAATGAAAGTCTTCAGCCTTATGGTCTGGACTCTCGGAACTCTCGCAGAAGCCACAGACCCTAGGAACAAGGCTCAGATGCATCTGTTTGCCTGTTTGGTTAAGGCCTGGAGGGATGTCCCCATCGAACTTTCCACCCTTTTTTATGGCAGGAGTTCTTAAAAAGACCTCAGAGGATTGCGACTGGAGATCAAGCTCGCTGATTCTCAAGTCAACAAACCGAATCAAAAAGTGAGACGTTTCATGCCTCCCATGTCGTCTATACCCCTAGAGCTGACAACAGTCCACTCAGGAGACAAGGCAGCAGCTCTTTAAGAACAAGTGAGCCTTATGCTGTCAGCTTCATTCATAGTAATGTAGAGGTCACCTCATTGGAGGGGTCTTTGCATCATACTTTTCCTAGTTCCGAAACACTCGGGAGGGATGAAAACTTGTTCTGGACATCAGTCCATTGTACACATAAAGGTTTCTTCTTTGTACCTGGACTACTGACCACTCAGAGCAGAATCACAAGTAAAGTGTCTGGAGGCTCTTCAAAGGTTAATGCCCTTAACGCAACAGTTAGGTCTGATGGTAACCTGGCCAAATCTCAACTAACACCCTCATAGAATTTAATTTTGCTTGGGATGATAGTCGATTCTGTTCGCGTTCAAGGCGCTCCGGAAATGTCGCAAGGACTTTCCCCTAGTGGTCACCCGGCTACGGTTGACGATCCCTCGCAGCAATCAGCAGACGGTCTAGTTCGTGCACACGGCGCGCTTCATGTGTCTGGTCTGTCTTAACTAGAGAAGTCGATTTTGTCCCTGTTTGACACATACGATTTGCGACAAGGATCCTTTGATAGAGTCTCAGAGGAGATGACACATAATTATCAAAGATCTAGTGGCCATTCACCGATCCCTGATTACTCACTTCATAGAAAGAGAGAATAACGTCAGAAGGGATCTTCTCAGCAGAAGGCAAGTTCTTACTGCAGAATGGACCCTACATCACAGTGTGTGCACCACCCTTTGGATGATTTTGGGGTCAACACTCGTTAGACCTCTTCGCCTCACAAATGACATAGAGGTTTCCGGTATTTTGCTCTCCAGTACCAGACCAGGAAACAGTCGCACTGGACGCTTTTCTTCTGAACTGGGAAGGTCTAAACATGTACTCTTATCCTCCATTCAAGATCCTGGATAGAGTCCTGAAAAGATTCAGGGATTCGGCCATCGTCCGCATTACCATGATAGCTCCTTTTTTGGTCTGAGACATTGGGTTGCGGAGATGATGGAGTGGCTGGTAGATACCCCCAGATCATGACCACTATTAGGGTTGATTAATCTGAGTGGTACATATTTAGAGTGCTGTGCAGGAATAATAGATTTTCCTTTACCAATACCTCTATAACCAATATAGCAGAGTTTTCTGTTGTATCTATGTATAAAAGAGAAGCTAGCTATGCCTTGCATCAAGGATTACCTTAGCATATTAACCTCTGTCTTTTGTAACCGACACTTTGGCGTGTCAGGTAACAAGGACCTCTCAGATCTCATTAGATCTTTTGAGACAACCAAGAGGAAGGATAATCCAACCTCCTCGTGGAACTTAGATGTAGTCCTGGCCTTTTTAACCTCAAGTAGGTTTGTACAGTTGGACAAGTCATCTTGGAAGTATCTTACCAAGAAGACTTTTTTCCTAATTTCATTGGCTTCAGTCAAAGAAGTAGGAGTTTAAAACTATCAGCAAGAAGATGGGCTTTAATGGAGACAATGCAACTTGCTCCCTTCAGCTAGGCTTTCTTTTCAAAGACGAGACAGACAGCCTATGATGCTCCGTTAAAAAGCCCTCTTTGCCTTTATTAAAGAATACCCTGGCTTTTTTCCATTAAGGATTTAATAAGGGAAACTCTCCAAGATTGTGTGTAAGAAGTTTTCCCTATCCTTAAGGTAAAACCACACGAGGTTAGAACTGTAGCAATTTCTCTGACTTACAAACACGATAGGTCAATGAAGTCAATTTTGGAGCCTTCTTTCTGACGAAGTAAATCAATCTTCACAGACTGCTATCTCAAAGATGTCCAGACCCAGTATGAGGATTACTATTCCCTGGGTCCATACATTATCTCCGTCTTCTTAGTTGGAGAAGGGTCTACTGCCTCTTCCCTATAACTTAATATATACCCTTGCCATTTTTTTCTTGTACTTGTTCATAGATTTTTTTTGCGAGTGTTGTCGCAGCCTTCCGTCGGTTTCTGATGCAAGTCAAGTTAGTTTTAATGCATTCACAGTCTGTCTGTGAGGCTTGTCGCAGCCTTCCGTCAATCTGGGATGCAAATCAAATTAGTTTTAATATGGAGTAGGTGGTCAAAATCAGTATCCTTGGCTATGCCAGGTTTGCAAGGGTGGTGGGCTAACCACTCTAAGGGTCGTGGACCTTGTGGCAGCCCCAAGAGACTTTTCAGCCCCCTGAGTGGATCGCTGAGTCTCTTAAGGAACGCAGGCGAAATGAGGCAGTATCATTTTAAAGCCAGCTTCCTTGTCAAGTTGTAACGCCAGAATCAGTATCCTTGGCTATGCCAGGTTTGCAAAGATGGTGGTCTAGCCACTCTAAGGGTCGTGTACCTTGTGGCAGCCCCAAGAGTCTTTTCAGTCCCCTGAGTGGATCACTGAGTCTCTTAAGGAATGCAGGCGAAATGAGGCAGTATCATTTTAAAGCCAGCTTCCTTATCAAGTTAGAACGCCAGAATCAGTATCCTTGGCTTTGCCAGGTTTGCAAGGGTGGTGGTCTAGCCACGCTAAGGTCGACGACCTTGTGGCAACCCCAAGAGACTTTTACAGCCCACTGAGTGGATCGCTGAGTCTCTTAAGGAATGCAGGCGAAATGAGGCAGTATCATTGTGAAGCCAGCTTTCTTATCAGGTTAGAACCAAGTTGTTAGTACTACTATTGTAGTTATTAATAATTATACGAATTCCCAAGGGGATGAGGTTTTCAACCCACCCCCAACTGTGTGAATCAGCTATATATATGCAACTACCAGGGAAGTTACATATTTAAAAATGGTATTTTTATTATAAAATAAATTTTTAAATATACTTACCTGGTAGTTACATATATCAAAGGGCCCTCCCTTCTCCCCTCTGAAAACAGAGACATCGAATTTCTGAAGATGTTGGGAATGGTTCTAATAACCTACGAGTGATGGTGCTCATGTATGACCACCTACTGTCATGGCGGCGAACGCCATGAATTTTTAATTTTCAATATTAAACTTACCCGATAATCATGTAGCTGTCAACTCCGTTGCCCGACAGAATTCTATGGAGGGATACGCCAGCTATCACAATACTAGAAGGGGGTGTATTTACCAGCGCCACCTGTGGCCAGGTACTCAAGTACTTCTTGTTGACACCTCCTCAATTATTCCTCTGTCGTGCTTCCGGCAAGACGTTCTGGGATACGCTTATGTTCTTGGAGTATTTTCACGACTTTGGTGAAGTATTTCTCTTTGATTTCGGCTGTCGCTTTACTGGAAACTTCTATATTAGCTTAGTTAGCTTTTGGAATTAATTTGATTAATTATGGTGACGAGAGATTATGAACTCTCGTTCACCTTTCAATGGCCGACCCTTCCCTTAGACGGAAGTATTGGTGTCTAAGAGAGTATAGACTCTCTTTCTTAATTTTGCTTAACAAAAGTTATAGATTTATTTTATATCTCTCCGCCTCTTATAGGCCTCTTCGATTAACTTCCTTTTATTATAAACTCATTAAAATTAATTTTTATATTTGTTTATATTCGACCTTCCTAATAGTAGGCGGTCTTTTACCGAAGTTAATAAACTTTGAGCCCGTCATTTCGGTTTTACCTGTTAACATATTATGCTATTTCCGCCACAGAGTTTGAAAGATTTTCTTTGACAGTCTCGTACTGTTTTCAAAGTTGAACTAACGTTTTGTTTTGTCTCTGCAGTTGTTGACGTTCAGAACGTTCAACTTGCACTCTATCGTTACGATAGAGAAAGAATGTTCACGGTTTCACGTTGCAGTAAGAGTAACCGTGTCTAGCGTTTTGTTCATTCTTTCTTAACTTAATGGTTTTGATCCTAATAAAGGAACTTTTCAGTTTTTTCCTTTAACAATAATATGTTTTAACGATATATATGATTGGGCTCTTCTCTCAGGTTCTAAGTCAAGAGAGAGAGAGAGAGAGAGAGATAGAGACGGAGGGAGAAAGAGGATAAACGTTTCATTCAAGCCTGCCAGGCGTACGAGTAACGTCGTTATCGTTTTTTGCTCTTCTCCCTAGTCTCTTTAGGGGAAGAAACTAAACGTTTCTAGAGTGATCTAGTGTTTAGTCTCTTTCCAACCACTGAATTATCTTTCATTAGATTTTTCTGTTACATTGTAATTCTGTTTTCGCAATTACTAACTTTGAGAAAGGATAGAATTGCGTATTTCAGGTACAAACCACTTAAAGTTTCGAGTTCAGTGAAATAAGTGCAAACAGAAATCAAAGTGATAAGTGATTAGTGCGTGAGGGTACTTTTGTGCGCGCCAGTCGTCCTCCCAGTCCGGGACCTCTTGCAAGCTCCCAAGCCCAGGGGAGAAGCAATGTCGAAGGGCATAAGGGTTCAGCAGGCCTTGATCGGCGCACAGAAGTATTCTCGGTGGTTGTGGGCGTGTCTTACCGAGACCGTCACTCCCACCCGCAGACGATTGAGCCCTTATTTTGCTCGTCTGCAGAAGAGATTAGGGGAGAAAATAAAGGCAGAGTAACGCTGGTCTCAGGTCTCAAGACCTCTTAAACGTTAAGTCCAGACCTATGCCAGACGTACGAAGTTAAAGTTCACAACCCGAATGCAGTCATTGGGTTAGCTCTGACTCTCCTCAGTCATCAGTTGATTACACTCCGCCTAAGAGGAGTAAGGTTCTGCCACAACAGATCTCTGCTGTTAAGGCTTTACCTCAGCAGAACTTAGTGTCTGCCGACCCCAAGTTAACTCTACTGCAGTCCATACAGTCACAACTTTCGGTCTTGATGCGTGAGTGTCGGGCTGAGAGTGTTGCGCCTCCGCCTCCGCCTACACTCCCCCCCCGCCTATGATCGCTCCGCCTGATCACAGTACCACCTGCCAGGCGTACGATGTTGTGAACTCTACTACAGTCCATGCAAGCACAGCTTTCGGACTTGATGCGTGAGTGTCGGGCTGAGAGTGTTGCTCCTCCGCCTCCGCCTACACTCCCTCCACCTACACTCGCTCCGCCTGATCACAGTACCATCTGCCAGGCGTACGATGTTGTGGACTCTACTACAGTCCATGCAAGCACAGCTTTCGGACTTGATGCGTGAGTGTCGGGCTGAGAGTGTTGCTCCTCCGCCTCCGCCTACACTCCCTCCACCTACACTCGCTCCGCCTGATCGCAGTACCACCTGCCAGCAGTTCCACCTGCCAGGCGTACGATGTTGAGCCACGTGCTGAGTTTGCTGTTCCCTGTGGTGTTCAGCCTCCGCCTTCCTTAAGGCAACTTTTACATTGGGATCAGGAGGATTATACCTCTCTTCCTCCGCCTCCACTTGCTGCTCCACCAGTGATGCAACACTCGGTTGAGGTACAACAACCTCTCCCGTCCATGAGTCAGTCTCCTCAGCTCTCGCTGCAGCGAGCTCAACCCTCCACAAGGCAAGCACCACAACACCTTAGCCTTGCGCCTCAGGAGCCTCAGCTTGCGAGACATTTACCTTGTTCTGCGCAGCCTCTTCCTCATCGCGCTCCGCTCACACCACAGGAACTGGAACTTGCTACTCCGCTTCCGCCAACCGCTCAGCAAGCGCAACCCTTGGGTTCAACCACTCATGCTAGGAGTCAGCCTCCTCCACCCATGCGCCTTCCTTCTGCTTGTCTTTTATTCAGCCTTTGCAGACTGAGCCTCAGGTGTTCCCTCATCGGAGTCTTGAAGAGGAAACCACAACTATTGTTGTTCCAGCTCGTTCTGACTCTGCTGTTCAGCATACCTTACCTCCATTTTCATACCATGGTTTAAACCCCATGCAAGCATGCATAAAGCACTCTAGCACTGGTCATGGAATTTCTGAGAAATGTTAAACGCCATGCACACGCTCTGCTTTCCTTACAGCAGGCTCTGCTTACAGCAGGCTCTGCTTACAGCAGGCTCTGCTTACTACATGCTCAGCATACAGCATGCTCTGCATTCAGCATGCTCTGCATACAACATGCTCTGCATACAGCATGCTCTGCATTCAGCATGCTCTGCATACAACATGCTCTTCATACAGCATGCTCTGCATACAGCATACTCTGCATACATCATGCTCTGCATACCTTACCGCATGCTTCTCAACACATCTTGGGTTGTTGCCAACTCACTAGACTGTCAAGCAGTTTCATAACGTTGCCTTCTAGTCTGCTGCTTTTGCACCAGTGAACCCTCACTCAGAGAACTTAGCTTTTCTAGGATAAGGTCCCTGTAGATGAGAAAGTTCTTTTCTCCCTCCTTCTGATATTCCCTTGAGGACTCTGTCATTTGGAGGGAGCCTTTAGCTGCATAACCTCTTATGGACTTTTATTTAAGCATAACATGCTTACAGGGAAGGTAATGGTTCCACTTCAGCCGCTAATCCCGTCTGTTACCACACCTGCTCCCATTGACCTTGAGCTGTGTTGCATGACATGCAGTCCAAGCTTAGTCCTTGTTAGAGAATTTTTTGTTTACGGAGTCAATGTGTCACGGGGAAGACGTTCAACAACCAACAGAAGGGACTTGTTGTGACGCAGTGCGGCAACCTCAGCAACCCGTTAAGGAGTTGTCTGTACGACCCAGACAGTCTAGACAGATTCGGGTTGTCACTGTACTTCCTCGCTTGCCCATGATTGACAGTTTACAGACTGTGCAGCAGTATCATGATCTTGTGTCCGGCTCCGTCAGACGACTGGCTTTTAAGAGCTCCCACAAGTCGTCGCTGTCTGGAGATTTTCAAATGGACTATGGATCTGACCAAGGAACTGGGCCTCCTGGTCAATTTTGAGGAGTCTCAGCTCGTTCCATCCCAGACCATTGTCTCCTTGGGTATGGATCTTCAGAGTCGAGCTTTTCGGACTTGTCCGTCGGCCCCAAGGATCTTCCAAGCCCTAGAATGCATCCAGAGCATGCTGAGAAGGAACCGATGCTTAGTCAGGCAGTGGATGAGTCTAACAGGGACACTTTCATCGCTGGCCCTGTTCATCGAGTTAGGGAGACTCCACCTCCGCCCCCTTCAGTATCATCTAGCTGCTCACTGGATAAAGGACATGACGCTAGAGACGGGCTCAGTTCCTGTTTCCGAAGAGATGAGGTCTACTCTAACGTGGTGGAAGAACAGCATTCTTCTCAAGGAAGGTCTACCATTGGCTGTTCAGACCCCCGACCACCGTCTCTTCTCGGACGCATCGGACACGGGCTGGGGTGCGACACTGGACGGACAGGAATGCTCGGGAACATGGAATCAGGAGCAAAGGACACTTCACATCTATTGCAAGGAGTTGTTGGCAGTTCATCTGGCCTTGATAAACTTCAAGTCCCTCCAGCTTAACAAGGTGGTGGAGGTGAACTCCGACTACACCACAGCCTTGGCTTACATCTCCAAGCAGGGAGGGACTCATTCGAGGAAGTTGTTCGAGATCGCAAGGGACCTCCTCATTTGGTCAAAAGATCGAAAGCTCACGCTGGTAACGAGGCTCATTCAGGGCGATATGAATGTCATGGCAGATCGCCTCAGCCGGAAGGGTCAGGTCTTCCCCACAGAGTGGACCCTTCACAAGAATGTTTGCAGCAGACTTTGGGCCCTGTGGGGTCAGCCAACCATAGATCTATTCGCTACCTCGATGACCAAGAGGCTCCTCTTGTATTGTTCTCCGATTCCAGACCCAGCAGCAGTTCGCGTGGATGCCTTTCTGCTGGATTGGTCCCATCTCGACCTGTATGCATTCCCGCCGTTCAAGATTGTCAACAGGGTACTTCAGAAGTTCGCCTCTCACAAAGGGACACGGCTGACGTTGGTTGCTCCCCTCTGGCCCGCAAGAGAATGGTTCACCGAGGTACTGCAATGGCTGGTCGACGTTCCCAGGACTCTTCCTCCTAGAGTGGACCTTCTGCGTCAACCTCACGTAAAGAAGGTACACCCAAACCTCCACGCTCTTCGTCTGACTGCCTTCAGACTATCGAAAGACTCTCAAGAGCTAGAGGCTTTTCGAAGGAGGCAGCCAGAGCGATTGCCAGAGCAAGGACGACATCCACTCTCAGAGTCTATCAGTCTTAATGGGAAGTCTTCCGAAGCTGGTGCAAGGCCAATGCAGTTTCCTCAACCAGTACCACTGTAACCCAGATTGCTGACTTCCTGTTACATCGAAGGAACGTAAGATCCCTATCAGCTCCTACGATCAAGGGTTACAGAAGTATGTTGGCAGCGGTTTTCCGCCACAGAGGCTTGGATCTTTCCTCCAACAAAGATCTACAGGACCTCCTTAGGTCTTTTGAGACCTCAAAGGAACGTCGGTTGTCCACTCCAGGCTGGAATCTAGACGTGGTCCTAAGGTTCCTAATGTCATCAGGATTTGAACCGCTCCAATCAGCCTCTTTTAAGGACCTCACATTAAAAACTCTTTTCCTCGTGTGCTTAGCAACAGGTAAAAGAGTAAGTGAGATCCACGCCTTCAGCAGGAACATAGGTTTCACATCTGAAACGGCTACATGTTCCTTGCAGCTCGGTTTTTTGGCTAAAAACGAGCTTCCTTCCCGTCCTTGGCCTAAGTCGTTCGAGATCCCAAGCCTGTCCAACATGGTGGGGAACGAACTGGAGAGAGTACTTTGCCCAGTTAGAGCTCTTAAGCACTATCTAAGAAGGTCAAAACCATTACGAGGACAATCAGAAGCCTTATGGTGTGCTATCAAGAAGCCTTCTCTACCAATGTCTAAGAACTCAGTTTCTTACTACATCAGGCTTCTGATTAGAGAAGCAAATTCTCATCTGAAGGAAGAAGACCTTGCTTTGCTGAAGGTAAGGACACATGAAGTGAGAGCTGTGGCTACTTCAGTGGCCTTCAAACAGAACCGTTCTCTGCAGAGTGTTATGGATGCAACCTATTGGAGAAGCAAGTCAGTGTTCGCATCATGCTATCTCAAAGATGTCCAGTCTCTTTACGAGTACTGCTACACCCTGGGTCCATTCGTAGCAACGAATGCAGTAGTAGGCGAGGGCTCAGCCACTACATTCCCATAATCCCATAACTTTTTAACCTTTCTCTTGAATACTTTTTATGGGTTGTACGGTCGGCTAAGAAGCCTTCCACATCCTTGTTGATTTGGCGGGTGGTCAATTCTTTCTTGAGAAGCGCCAAGGTTAAAGGTTGTGATGAGGTCCTTTAGTATGGGTTGCAGCCCTGTATACTTTAGCACCTTTGAGTTGATTCAGCCTCCCAAGAGGAACGCTGCGCTCAGTAAGGAAGACGATCTTATTAAAGGCAGAGTAACGGTTCAAGTCGACTTCCTTACCAGGTACTTATTATTTCATTGTTATTGTGGATAACTGATTATATGAAATACGGGATACTTAGCTATCCTTTAGTCTTGTACACTGGTTTTTCACCCACCCCCCTGGGTGTGAATCAGCTACATGATTATCGGGTAAGTTTAATATTGAAAAATGTTATTTTTATTAATAAAATAAATTTTTGAATATACTTACCCGATAATCATGATTTAATCGACCCTCCCTTCCTCCCCATAGAGAACCAGTGGACCGAGGAATAATTGAGGAGGTGTCAACAAGAAGTACTTGAGTACCTGGCCACAGGTGGCGCTGGTAAATACACCCCCTTCTAGTATTGTGATAGCTGGCGTATCCCTCCATAGAATTCTGTCGGGCAACGGAGTTGACAGCTACATGATTATCGGGTAAGTATATTCAAAAATTTATTTTATTAATAAAAATAACATTTTCTGTCGTCCCGCGTCGAAACGTGGGATTTAAGCTATATATTTGTAACTACCAGGTAAGTATATTTAAAAATTTATTTTATAATAAAAATACCATTTTCGTGTGCGTGCGAATGAGGAATGCTAGGTGAGGTTACCGAAAATGTTGGTAGACCCTCACACTGTGTGTTTGGGTTGTAGGGGTTTTGAGTGTGCACTGAATAATAGGTGCAAAGAATGTAAGGTTTTGAATGAGAAGAATTGGTTGGGTATGAAGCGCTATGTGCGCAAACTAGAGCTTGATAGAGTAAGGAGAGCTTCTAGGTCTAAATCTAAGTCTGCTAGCGAACTTAGTCTTGATTTATCCATTGAACCTGTAATTAATTCCTCTTTGGAAGTTGATCCATCCCCTGAGATAGTAACTCCTGCCCCTTCTACAGGATCTGTATCTGCAGATGACCCTCGGTACGCCAAGTTGGCTGCCGAGTTGAAGGCCATTAAAGATCAACTTGCGGCCTTTAAAGGTAAGCCAAGTGAAAGTGAAATTAGTGCTTGTGAAAGTGCAGTGGAGGTGGCGACTGACCGAACCTGTCATTACCCTAGTTCTAGACCTCTACCAAGCTCGCAGGACCAAGGGAGAAGGTACGTCTACGACCGAAAGGGGGTGAGAGGTACGTACCCTTGGTCAGCCATCGCCTCGGGCAGTCCTGTTGGAAGTTCTCAGGCTGCCCTTGACCGCCACGGAAAAGGTGTGTCGGATGTGATGGTTTCTTCCCCGAATCCCTCTCCCAGATGCAAATGGAAGTATGAGGCTTCGAGACCGACGAAGAGGAGGTGGAACTGAGAAGAACAGTCTCGTTCTCACTCTCCCAGTTCTAGTAGCCATGAACCTTGTCCTTCAGAGGACAATTTGGATTCCGTGCCTGTGAAGAGGATGAAATCAAGGTCCGGAAGTCGGGATAGAGCAGCAGAAGATCCTTCTCCTTCCACCAGTGTTATTCGACAGCCGTCTCCTTCGGAACCGCAAGACCCAGCAGAAGTCGCTAAGTCGTTCATGTCAGTTATGCAGGAGCAACTTTTATCGTTATTTCAAGCGTTTAGCCGCCCTCACACCCAGTCCGACAGATGTAAAGACGACTCGTTACCCATCAAGAAGTCAGCTTCTAAGAGAGAACGGAGTTCCTCGCCTAAGGAACCCTTGCGCGCTTCGTCGAAGACACGACACCGCACTGCTTCCTCATCTGCTCGGGGCCAGGACGATTCCGCCTCTCGCTCTCGGCGCCAGGAGGATTCTGCCTCTCTCTCTTGATGCCAGCCTGCTTCTCCAGGATGATGCTTCTTCTCGTCGCCAGGATGATTTCAGCTCTCTCTCGACACCAGGACTCTTCCTCCTCTCGTTCACGACGCCAGGACGACGCTGCCTCTCTCTCTCGGCGCCAGGATGATCCCAGCCTGCTTCTTCAGGACAATACTGCTTCTCGCCGCCAGGACGATAGCAGTTCTCGGCATAAGGACGCCTCCTCCTCTCACCGCCAGGACGCTTCCTCCTACCGCCTCGAGGACTTTTCTAGCGCTCGGCGCCAGGACGCAAGCGGTTCTCGGTGTCAGGCTGCTTGCAGCCCTTTCCTTCAGGATGAATCCTACGATTTTCCTTTGTCGGATTCTAGGGAGCCTTCTTCTCGAATGAAGGATGTTGTAGAGGTGCGACAGGATCTCGATGATGTCTCAGAAGACGAAGAGAAACCTGTTGACGCTGCTGGCGACTACAAGGTTCTCTCTCGCTCCCTCCTTGAACTGTGTGGGGAGGAGTTTCAACCTTCTGCTCCGCATTCTCCTCAATCTCAATTTAGCAGGAAGAAGGCCAAGAAACAGTCGGCCTTCATCAAGATGAAACTCACTATTTCTGCGAAGAAGGCTCTCGCGAAAATAAACGATTGGATGAAAGAACGAAGACAAGCGGTTAAGACTACCTTCTCTTTTCCACCAGCTCGTCTTGCTTTGAAGGCTGGCTTGTGGTATGAGACAGGGGAGCCTCTGGGTCTGGGAGTGCCTGCCTCCTCCCAGGGTGACTTTTCTGGCATCGTGGACTCTGCCAGAAGGCATGCACTCAACTCGGCCAAAGTTATGTAGTCGATGTCGGAACTTGATCACCTAGTCAAAGGGATTTTTAGAGCCCTTGAGGATTTTAGCTTTTTGGACTGGTCTCTAAGGACTCTGGCCAGGAAGACTGAGCAGATGGAAGGAACACAAGACCTAACGAATATTATGTCTTGTATGGACAAGGCTCTTAGGGATGGAGCTAATGAGTTGGCTTCGCTTTTTTCAGCAGGAGTCTTAAAGAAGAGGACCCTGCTTTGCTCCTTTGCTTCGAGATCTGTGACTGTTGCGCAGAAGTCTGAGCTCCTTTACGCCCCCCTGTCACAACATCTTTTTCCTGTGGCCCTTGTCAGAGACATTACGCTTTCTCTTGCGCAAAAGGCCACCCAAGACCTCTTATCGCGCTCAGCTCGTAAGCCCTTGACAGTCGCTCCTTCGTCTTTGAAGCGGGAGGAATGGAAATTCCAGCAGCCCTTTCGAGGCAGGGCTCCTTCAAGAACTGACTTCAGAGGAAGAAGACAAGAGTCAGGAGCAAGAACGAACAGAGGTTCGTTTAGAGCTCGCTCCAAGAAATGAAGTGCAAGTCCTCCAGACAACAATAGGGGCAAGACTGTCACGTTTTTGGCAGTCTTGGAAGAGATGAGGGGCGGACATCTGGTCCCTCTCAGTCATCAAGGAAGGATATAAGATCCCCCTTTTGAAGAAGCCTCCTCTTTCAGATACACCTCTAGCCTTAGTAGCGCAGTACACAGATCCGGGGAAGCGGAAGGCTCTTCTGGATCGGGTTGACCAGATGCTGGACAAGGGAGCGTTAGAACCAGTTCTGGATCTCTCCTCCCCAGGCTTTTACAATCGCCTGTTACCCAAGAACTCGGATGGATGGAGGCCCGTTCTGGATATCAGCTCTCTGAACGTCTTCGTGGAGAAGATGAAGTTCTCCATGGACACGACTCAGTCTGTGCTTGCAGCAGTACGTCCAGGGGACTAGATGGTGTCTCTCGATTTGCAGGACGCTTATTTTCACGACCCCATCCATCTGGCTTCGAGGAAGTACCTGAGATTTGTGATCCAGGGCAAGTGCTTCCAGTTCAGGGCGCTTTGCTTCGGTCTCAGCACGGCTCCTCAAGTCTTCACCAGGATAATGGCGAATGTGGCAGGCTGGCTGCATCAAGAGGGGATAAGAGTATCCTTTTATCTGGATGATTGGCTAATACGTTCACGATCGAAAGAAAAATATCTGGAGGACCTATGAAAGACTTTCATGATGGCTCAAGAACTGGGTCTGGTCATCAACAGGGAGAAATCTCAGACCGAGCCGAATCAGAATATTCTCTATTTGGGGATAGTTCTGAATTCAGTTCTTTTTCGGGCTTCTCCCTCCCAGGAAAGACAGACCAAGTGCCTTGAGAAGGTCCGAGGATTCCTGAACAAGCAGAAGTGTTCAGCGAAGGAGTGGATGAGTTTACTGGGAACTCTCTCCTCACTCGAACAGTTTTTCTCGCTGGAGAGACTCCATCTAAGGCCTCTTGAGCACTTCCTATCAAAGGTGTGGAACAGGAAGACACAGGAAGACTCCTTTTCCTTCCCTATTCCAGCAGAGGTCAAGGATCATCTGATGTGGTGGCTAGATCCAGCTTTGTTAGGGGAAGGGATCTCCCTGTACAAGAAGAACCCAGACCTAGTGTTGTTTTCAGACGCGTCAGAGTCAGGTTGGGGAGCAACACTAGGAAGCAAGGAGGTCTCAGGCTCTTGGGAAAAGAGTCAGTTAGGATGGCACATCAACAAGAAGGAGTTGATGGCCATTCTGTTAGGGCTAAATGCCTTCAAAGACTCAGTGTCAGGAAAGATTGTGGAGGTCAACTCGGACCACACCACAGCTCTAGCGTACATCAGGAAGCAAGGGGGGACTCATTCTCTGTGTCTGCTCGAAACAGCAAGGGAGCTCCTTCTTTGGTCGAAGGAGAACAAGGTAGATCTGCTGACGAGATTCGTACAGGGACAGAGGAATGTGAGGGCAGACATGCTCAGCAGGAAAGGGCAGGTTCTTCCCACAGAATGGACCCTCAATCAACAGGTCTGTCAGAGTCTCTGGAAGCTGTGGGGGTGACCCTTAATAGATCTTTTCACCTCCAACCAGAACAAAAGGATCCCTAACTATTGCTCCCTAGTTCCGGACGAGGAGGAAATAGCGGTGTACGCCTTTTTGATGGATTGGACGGGGACGGACACATATGCCTTTCCCTCGTTCAAGATCATCAATCTGGTCGTCAGGAAATTCACTCTCCTCGATTCGGGACGGATGATCCTAGTAGCTCCATTCTGGCCAACGAGAGAATGGTTCATGGAAGTGGTAGACATGTTGATGGACTTCCCAAGAATCCCTCCTGCAAGTCCAAAGCTTCTCAAACAACCCCACTTCAAGAGGTATTATCAAAACCCCCTCGCTCTCAAACTGACTGCCTTCAGACTATCGAGAAGCTTGTCAGAGCAAGAGGATTTTCAGCGCAAGCTGCGAAAGCTATTGCCAGAGCGAGGAGGGTCTCTTCACAGTGAGTCTACCAATCTAAGTGGGAGACTTTTAGAGCTTGAAGTAGGCAGCACAAGGTTTCTTCATCCACTACCTCTCTGAGCTAGATTGTGGATTTTTTATTATACCTCAGACAGGATGCTAAGCTGGCAGTGTCCACAATCAAAGGGTATTGAAGCATGCTCTCTACGGTCTGTAGGCATAGAGGCTTAGATTTGTCTCAAAATAAGGACTTGCAAGACCTCTTGAAGTCTTTTGAGACAACTAAACAGGTTCAGTTAAAGCCCCCTTCTTGGAACCTGGATGTGGTTCTGAAGTTTCTTTGCACCAAGAGATTCGAACCCATGTCACAAGCTTCTCTTAGAGAGGTAATGAAGAAAACCCTCTTCCTGATGGCCCTAGCCAAATCTAAAAGGGTCAGTGAGGTCCATGCGATTGAAAAACAAGTAGGCTTTAATCAGAATGGAGTGGTTTGTGCCTTAAGGGTGGATTTCCTCGCCAAGATCGAGAACCCTTCAAAGCCCTGGCTAAGGACTTGAGGTCCCTAACCTAACTAATCTAGTGGGTCAAGAGCAGGAGAGGCTCCTCTGTCCAGTTAGAGCCCTTAAAGCTTACTTGTCTCACACTAAGAATGTGAGAGGCTCTTCTAGCTCCTTATGGTGCTCGGTGAAAGATCCGCAAAAACCCCTTTTTAAATATTTAACTTAGCCGGTGAATATATAATAGCTGCTGCTCCAGCGGCTCGACAGAAAACACACACAAAATCTCGCGAGCGATCGCTATGAAGGTTGCGGGTGTGCCCACCAGCGCCAACTATCGGCCAGATACCGCATATACATGTAAACAGACCCAATTTTTTCTCTGTCGGCCTTAACGACAAGACGTATCAATACTCGCTGTATAACCTGGAGTTTTCTCAACATATTTGGTGAAGTACTTCCTTTTGGTTTGAGCTTTCGCAGTGCAGGTGTTTTATCTTCAACTTAATCTTGAACTCGTTTTTGGATAGATTTAATTTTTGATGAATTTGGATTTTTTTTTTAGACTTTCTTTGACTTTTAAATGGCCGACCCTTCCCTTAGTACGGAAGTGTGTTTTAGGCTTTTAGCAATTACTGTATCTTATCACGTTATACATTAATTATAGATTTTCCTCTATATATTTTATATCTCAACCGCCTTTATTAGGCCTCTTCGATTAGCTTTCCATTTATAATAAACATCAAGATTAATTTTAATGATTTGTTTATATGCGACCTTTCCTGAGAGTAGGCGGTCCTAACTTGGAAACCGAAGTTAAACAACGTTGAGCCCTTTCAATCGTAAATAACTTTTACAGAGCAAATGATTTAAAACTTATTAAATGAATATTTTTTTTAGTAGATATTTTATGAAAGATTTTCTTTGAATAGTCTTCGTACTGTTTCAAAGATGAACTAACGTTTAGTTTATTTATGCTACGCAGTTTGCGCTCTATCGTTACGATAGAGAGAAAGAGTATCACGGTTTCACTTTGCAGAAAGAGTAAATCGATTCTGACGTTTTGTTCATTCTTTTTTCAAAGCTTAAATGTTTTAAATACTATTTTAAAGGAACTTTTTAATTGAAAAACTTTTCAGTTTTTTCCTTTGTTCAAATAACCTGTTTATTGACGAAAGGTAAGTGGGCTCTTCTCTTCGGTGCGAAATCAAGAGAGAGAGAGAGAGAGAGAGATAGAGACGGAGAGAGAGAGAGGAGAGAGAACGTTCCGATCTTTATTCTCGTCCCAAGCGAGTAATGTTGTTCTCGAGTCAGTTTTTTACTCTCGTCCCTAGTCTCTGTACGGGGAGAAGGATAAAACGTTTTTAGTTTTTATTCTCGTCCCAAGGCACTGTACGGTGAGAGATTGAAAACGTAGTTTTGAATGAACTAGTGTTTAGTCTCCTTCCCAGCCACTGATCTTTTTATCTTAAAATATGTTTACTGTTTTTTGCTTGTATTAATGTGCTTACATTATACGACTGATTTCGCAATTATAACCTTTTGATGAGGGTAGAATTGCGTGTTTCAGGTAGAAATCAGTTTTATTCATACCTAATGTGAATTGTTAAAAAATTCGATTTCAGTGAAATAAGTGCAAAACAGAAAATCGTAGTGATAAAGTGATAATTGCGCAAAGTGTTATCAGTGTTGCGACCGAGGGTTCGTCTGTTCGTGCCTGTCGTTCGCCTAGTCCGAGACCTCTTGCAAGCTCCCAAGCCCAGGGGAGAAGTAATGTCGTACGACTTATGGGTTCGAGAGGACTTGATCAGCGAACAGACGTTCCCTCTATGGTTTCAGGCGTGTCTCATCAACACCGCCCCTACCATAAGACGAGCGAGACGATTTTCTCCTCGTCATCCGAAGGCTTTTCGCATAAGAAACCGTGGAACAAGGTTTCGAGGCCCTTTAAGCGAAAGTCAGTCCTTTCAGGACAGGTCCAGCATCCTGATTTTAACTATTAGGACAGCTCTGACCCTATGCAGTCATCGGAAGACTGCTCGCCGCCTAAACAAAAGCGTAACACAGGCTCCGAGAGTCTTTTTGTAGGCAAGGTTTTGCAGTCACAGACGTTACCCTCGTCTCTTACCGCAACCATTCCCGTTGATCCTAAATGGGTTGTACGGCAAGACATGCAGAATAAGCTTGCCTCTCTTATGGAGGACTATTCTGCTGAGCAGGTTCACGATGATCCTCGCCGCTTAGCTGATCGAGATCCTGGCCGTCAGCCGCCCAAACGAACCTTTGCTCGTCCTGTTGACGTTGGCGTTACAAAGTCACGTCAGTCACGTTTTGTAGAGCCTCACTCGATGCAGTCCAGTGTTGACTTTCAGCCGCTTGTGGACGTTCAGCCGCTGCCGCATGCTCTTGTTGACGTTCAGGACGTTCGCCAACCAGCGAAGTTGACTTGTTTTGACGTTGAGCGTCAAGCACCGCAGTCAAGAGTTGTTTTGACTGCTCAGTCTAGGCAGTCAAGGCAGTCTCGAGTTGACGTCGAGCGTCCTCCCGCACCTGTTGGTTGTTGCTGGTCAGTCCTTTAAGCAGTTACATGACATAGCGTCCTTGACTGCTACTGTTGCTCCTTTGCGTGTGGACTCTGCTTGTCAAGCATTGCCACCACGGCAGGTCTCTCCCTTGCTTGAGACTCGGCTATTGTCGGACAAGGTTCCTTCAGATGAGGAAGTTGCTGTTCCCCCTCCTACTGATATTCCCTTGAGGACTCTGTCAGACGGAGAGGAGCCTAAAGCTGCTCAGCCCTCTATGGACTTTAAATAAATCATGCTGATTTTTAAGAATCTTTGTCCGGATCTTTTTGTAACTGCTGCTCCTCGTTCGCCTAAACGTCAGAGTTTACACTAGGCCTAGCTACTTCGAAGCCGTTGTTTTATAAGCTAGTGCTCTCTCGCTCTTCTAAGAGAGCTTTACGTTTGCTAGGCGACTGGTTTATCACCAGGAGGAGTTTGGGGGAGACAGCCTTTGCTTTCCCTACTTTTAAGCTGGCTTATAGAGCGAGAGTCTGATATGACACGGGAGAAGTTCTCGGCTTGGGAGTTCCTGCCTATGCCCAGATAGACTTCTCAAACCTCATAGACTCTCCCTGGCGCCTGGCCATGAGACGCTCCAAGATTTTATGGTCGACTTCAGAGCTAGACCATCTCCTGTTAGGAGTTTTTTTTCGAGCGTTTGAAGTTTTGCTGTACAATTATGTCATGCATAAACAAGGCTTTCAGGGATGGCTCCAATGATCTGACAGCCACGTTCTCTGCAGGAACAAGTCCCTCAGGGATGGCTCCAATGATCTGGCAGCCATGTTCACTGCAGGAGTACGTAAGAGGCAAGTGCGCTCAATTTGTTCATTGTCAAGACAAACTTCACGATGAAGTCTACCAGGCTGTCTTGACAGCATTAATGGAAGGCGACTGGATGGTCTCTCTCGACCTTCAGGAGGCATACTTCCACATTCCTATACACCCGGATTCCCAACCGTTTCTGAGGTTTGTTTACAGGAATGTGGGGTACCAGTTTCGAGCCCTGTGCTTTGGCCTCAGTCCTGCTCCTCTCGTGTTTACGAGGCTCATGAGGAACCCTCCATCTATCGGGGATCCGAGCCTCCCTGTACTTGGACGACTGGCTTCTCAGAGCATCGTCCAGTCTTCGCTGTCTGCAGGATCTACATTGGACGTTGAGTCTGGCCAGGGAGTTGGGACTTTTGGTCAACCTAAAAGTCCCAACTGATCCCATCCCAGATTATTCTATATTTGGGGATGGAGATTCGCAGTCCAGTTTTTTTCGGGCTTTTCCGTCTGCCACCGAATAGAACAAGCCCTGCTCGAAGTCCAACTAATGCTGAAAAGAAAACGTTTGTTCAGTCAGGAGTTGGAACAGTCTCGTAGGGACTCTCTCATCCCTGGAGCAGTTTGTCTCACTAGGGAGACTACACCTTCTGCCTCTCCGGTTCCATCTAGCCTCTCACTGGAACTAGGACAAGACGTTAGAGACGGTATCATTCCCAGTCTCCGAACCAGTAAAGGCATGCCTGAAATGATGGGACAGCAATATCAGTCTTAGAGAGGGACTATCCCTAGCAGTCAAGAACCCAAACCACGTGTTGTTCTCAGACGCGTCGGATTTGGGTTGTGGTGCGACCCTGGACGGTCGGGAACGCTCGGGTCTGTGGACCTCAAGTCAGAAGAGCATGCACATCAACGGCAAGGAGCTATTAGCAGTCCACTTGGCCTTGATGATATTCGAAAGCTTCTTCGAAACTAAGTGGTAGAGGTCAACTCAGACAACACCACAGCTTTGGCGTACATCTCCAAGCAAGGAGGCACACACTCCTTCACGCTGCTCGAGATCGCAAGGGACCTTCTCTTATGGTCAAGAAATCGAGGCATCTCCCTGTTGACGAGATTCATCCAGGGGGACTTGAATGTCTTGGCAGACAGTCTCAGTCGGAGGGGTCAGGTGATACCCACGGAATGGACCCTCCACAAGGACGTGGGCAAGAGTCTTTGGGCTACTTGGGGTCAACCCACCATAGACCTCTTTGCCTCCTTGTTGACCAAAAGGTTACCAATCTATTGCTCTCCAGTCCTAGATACAGAAGCAATCCACATAGACGCGTTTCTACTGGATTGGTCTCTTCTGGACTTATATGCATTCCCACCATTCAAGATAGTCAACAAGGTACTGCAGAAGTTCGCCTCTCACGAAGGGACAAGGTTGACGTTGGTTGCTACCCTCTGGCCCGCGAGAGAGTGGTTCACCGAGGTACTTCAATGGCTGGTAGACTTTCCAAGAAGTCTTCCTCTAAGGGTAGATCTGTTACATCAGCCCCACGTAAAGAATGTCCATCAAAGCCTCCCTGCTCTTCGTCTGACTTCCTTCAGACTATCGAAAGACTCTCAAGAGCTCGAGGCTTTTCGAAGGAGGCAGCCAGTGCGATTGCAAGAGCGAGGAGAGCTTCTACCATTAGAGTATACCAGTCGAAGTGGGAAGTCTTTCGAGACTGGTGCAAGTCAGCATCTGTGTCCTCGTCCAGTACCTCTGTAGCCCAAATCGCAGATTTTCTTTTACATCTGAGAAAGGTTCGCTCCCTTTCAGCTCCCACGATTAAGGGCTACAGGAGCATGTTGGCTTCGGTCTTTCGACATAGAGGCTTAGATCTTTCCAACAATAAAGATCTCCAAGATCTCCTTAAGTCTTTCGAGACCTCTAAGGAACATCGTTTGGCAACTCCTGGATGGAACTTAGACGTGGTCCTAAGGTTCCTCATGTCAGACAGGTTTGAGCCATTACATTCAGCCTCCCTGAAGGATCTCACCCTCAAGACACTTTTCCTAGTGTGCTTGGCTTCGGCTAAAAGGGTCAGTGAACTTCATGCCTTCAGTAAGAACATCAGCTTTTCTACAGAAAAAGCCACTTGTTCACTTCAACTTGGTTTCCTGGCCAAAAATGAACTGCCTTCTCGTCCTTGGCCTAAATCTTTTGATATTCCTTGCTTATCAGAGATCGTAGGCAACGAACTGGAAAGAGTATTATGTCCTGTTAGAGCTCTTAAGTTCTATTTAGCTCGTACTAAGTCATTACGAGGTAAATCTGAGGCATTATGGTGCTCAGTTAAGAAACCATCATTGCCTATGTCAAAGAATGCTTTGTCATATTTTATCAGATTTTTATTACGAGAAGCTCATTCTCACTTGAATGAGAAAGACCGATGTTTGCTTAAGGTTAAGACGCACGAAGTTAGAGCTATAGCAACCTCCGTGGCCTTCAAGCAAAATAAATCTCTGCAAAGTATTATGGACGCGACTTTTTGGAGAAGCAAGTCAGTGTTCGTGTCATTTTACTTAAAAGATGTCCAGACTCTTTACGAGGACTGCTACACACTGGGTCCATTCGTTGCAGCGAGTGCAGTAGTGGGTGAGGGTTCTACCACTACATTACCCTAATTCCAATATCCTTTTTAATCTGTCTCTTGAAATGTTTTTAATATTGTTTTTTGGGTTGTACGGAAGGCTAAGAAGCCTTTCGCATCCTGGTTGATTTGGCGGGTGGTCAAAGTCATTTCTTGAGAGCGCCCAGATTAGGGGTTTGATGAGGTCCTGTTGTATGGGTTGCAGCCCTTAATACTTCAGCTCCTGGGAGTCTTTCAGCATCCTAAGAGGATCGCTGGGCTTCGTGAGGAAGACAGACTAATAAGGCAGAGTAATCGTCTAAGTCAACTTCCTTACCAGGTACCTTTATATATTTGGGTTTTGTTATGATATAACTGTCAAAAACTCTAAGCATATACGCTGTAAACTTAATTAACTCTGGTCTCTACCAACCACCATGGGTGTGAATCAGCTATTGTATATTCACCGGCTAAGTTAAATATTTAAAAATGATATTTTAATTATAAAATAAATTTTTGAATATACTTACCCGGTGAATATATAAATTAAAGGCCCCCCTTCCTCCCCGATAGAGACCCAGTGGGATGAGAAAAATTGGGTCTGTTTACATGTATATGCGATATCTGGCCGATAGTTGGCGCTGGTGGGCACACCCTCAACCTTCATAGCGATCGCTCGCGAGTTTTTGTGTGTGTTTTCTGTCGAGCCGCTGGAGCAGCAGCTATTATATATTCACCGGGTAAGTATACTCAAAAATTTATTTTATAATTAAAATATCATTTCAAAGAACGATTTGACTTTTTTCCTGAGGGAAGTTATAAGGGAAGCGCACCTCTTGTGTGAGGAAGAGCACTTCGGCCTTTTAAAAGTGCAGGCTCACGAAGTGAGAGCCATTGCTACTTCGCTGGCTTATCGTAAGAACATGTCGGTCAGGCAAATTATGGATGCAATGTTCTGGAGAAGCAACTCTGTGTTTGCCTCTCATTACCTCAGAGAGGTGAGAGTGGATTATGAAAAATGCTATACCTTGGGCCCATACGTAGCTACGGCTTCTGTATTAGGCAAAGGAGTTACTACCTCCCCTCAACCTTAGTTTTAGTATACCTGTGTCTGGGTTGATGTTTTTAATGGTTGTCTGAGGACGTCGACTTGTGGTACAGTTACCTCAGTCTAGATAGATAATTTATATCTATTCTGCAAGGTTAGGTGGTTAGTTTTAGTGAGGTTGCAGTTTTTTATATAAGGGTCGAAGGTAGTTCTGAAGTCTAGTCAGATTGTTGGTCTCACACTGTTGACAGACTCGATTGAGTTGTTTCAGCATGACAGGTTCACTCCTGGCTGACACTATTTAGGGAAAGCGATTCAAGAGACAGGAACCTTTGAAGTCAGCTACCTTAGCAGGTAAGGAATCAAGGTGTGTTTTTTCTCCTACAACTTTTTGTTGTTTCCCCAATGATGTTTACTGTCTGTCACTCTCCTCCAAGTGTGTGAATCAGCTTTATATATATAACTGCCAGGTAAGTTCTATTCATAAAAATGGAGTTTTTATAATAAAACAAAGTTTGTTCCGTAACTGGAATACAAACCACGCTATTTAAAGTGGGGGTAATTACTTTCGCGTAGCTGAAAGGACGAGCCATAAAATTTTAACGAGGGATTATTACCCCACCGCTAGTTAGCGGGGGGTAGGGAGGGTAGCTAGCTACCCTCCCCCCTCACACACCTGTGTTGTAGCTCCACTTTTACTTTAGCTCGGGTGGTGATCGGACGTGTCCGCCTTCACCCTCGCCTCTCTGACAGCCATTAATCATTGCGTTTTCTTTCTTTTTCTTAGAGTGTTGTGAAGTTGGCCTCTACAATGCGGAAGTGCCCTGGGTTACCTGACTGCCCTTGTGGGACTTTCATGTCTTCCATCGAGACGGATCCTCACACCTTATGCCCTTATTGTAGGGGTCAGCGGTGTGAAAGTGATAATGTTTGTATGGAATGTAGGGAGTGGCCTACCCCCCAGTGGGAAATGTTTTCTCAGCGCCGGAAGAAAAAGTCCAAACGGGATATTTGTCCTTCAAAGGTTTCTTTGAAGAAGGAAAATCCTAAGGACTCTTCTTCCGTAGCCCAAACCTCCTCCGAAGCTCCCACTCGGTCGGCCTCTCGTGAGAGGCCGTCGAGTGGTAGCGTTGGCCGTACTGTTGTTGACCGATCATGGGGTTTGGGAGAGGGAGTCGCCTCCCATAGCGAGGCAGCTCCTTCTCCTCCCCCGGGGGAGGATTTAATTATTTCTCCTGTTAATAATGATCTTTTGCAGCTTTGGGCTTCCTTGGGGCTTCAGGGTTCGCCCTCCAAGGAAGCCCTGTTTGACATGATTAGGTTGGGAGCAGCTGTCAAACAGTCACCGGCGGTAGCAGAGGTTGACCCTCTGTCTATTGTCGAGGCTGTTGTGGCAGACGCTTCCAATGAGTGTTCAAACCCCTGCTCCTGTAGTAGCTGAAGGCTTAGCTCCCCCCTGCAAATATCCTTTGAGGGAGGATCTAAGTCCAACAATCTCTCTTGCGGGTGATTTGGCCCCCCCGGGGGAGTTCACTGACAGAGACTCCTCTTCGGAGGACTGCCGATGGTTTGCCTGCTGCTCCCAGAGGACGCATCCGACGTAAGGCTCGCCTTCCTCTTCGTCGCCGAGGTCTTCCTTCTCCTCACAAGGGTGTTAGGAGGCGCCTCTTCGGATCTTCATCCTCGCAGTCCCCCGCAGAGGAACCTCATCCTTCAGCTACCGTTCCTGCTACTTCCTTGGACCTGGACCTCTCTGCAGATCGTTCGCGATCTCCTACGCCTGCCAGACCTGCTGACCTGCCTTCACCTTTCCTGGCTGCTGACGCGCTGTGGGTGCCCACACATACCGTTTTCAAACGGGTACCGACCCCTTTGGGGCAAAAGGGGCTTTCACACATTGTGTGTAAGTCCCTTAAGCGCCAGGTTTCCCCTGTGCGCCAACGTTCCCCTGCTCGCAAGCTCTCACCGGTTGCTACCTCATCTCCCCAGCGCCCTCCTGCACGCCCACGATCTCCTGTTCGCCCTGCAGTTCCAGAGACTACGCGCCCACGATCTCCTGCTCGCCAACGGACCTCTGTGCGCCATCGGCCTGATACACGCCATGGATGCCCTCGGTCTCCTGCTCGTCAGCAATCTCCTGCTCGTCAGCGATCTCCTGCGCGCCAGCGCTCTCCTGCTCGCCAGCGCTCTCCTGCTCGCCCTTGATCTTCAGATCAGGGCTCCAAGGAGGAACCTTCTTACTCTTTTGCTTGCCAGCGCTTTCCTACGTGCCATCGCCCGCAGTCTCCATCGCCATCTGACCTCGCCTGCTCGCCATCCCTTGCCTACGTGCCATCGCCCGCAGTCTCCATCGCACGCCCACACGCTCTGACGCCTGCGCGCCAACGAGCTCCTTCTCCTGCGTGCCACCGTTCACTCACGCGCCAAGGCGCGAACTCTCCTACGCGCCAATGCTCGCCGGGGCGCGTTTTCGCCCCCTCGCCGATGCGCCACCGCTCGCCTATGCGCCATCCCTCGCCTGCTCGCCATCGCTCGCCTGCGCGCCATCGCTCGCCTGCGCGCCATCGCTCGCCTGCGCGCCATCGCTCGCCTGCGCGCCATCGCTCGCCTGCGCGCCATCGCTCGCCTGCGCGCCATCGCTCGCCCTCGCCCAGGCGCGCGTGCGAGCGAGCAATCGTTTCCTGAGCTAGGCAATGGCGTATCGCGCTCCCAGCGCGAACCACAGCGCGTGCCCACACAGGATCCGGCAGTACGCGTCAGGTCATCTTCATCGCGTTCCCCCCCCTCATAAGCGCAGGACAGCGCGCCAAACGGAGGGAGGGAAATCTCCGGACAGGTCCAGGACCTCTTCTCCAGATTCTTCTTTTCAGGCAGACCCAGTTTTAGTTTCCACTCCTAGGGATCTTACGATCCCCTTCCCTCCAGAGGGTGTCTCTGACAGCGCTGCTGTCAGTCAGCTGCCCTGGTTTGGGCCCTAGATCAGAGTGGTTGCGGAGGCTTTCAAGCCCGCCTTCTCTGAACTAGGCCTCAAATCAGCGGCCATCTCGGCCCCCCTGAAGAGTAAGAGAGGAGTGGACGATGTGGTTACTTCTCCAAGGGGAAATTGGTTCCTCGGAAGCCGTCGAGGAAGGCTCCATCCCCAGTGGACGAGGGTTTTCCGTCCTCGGGATTCTCGTGAGGTGAGGCGTTCTCCTATCGCACCAATGGGAGAAAACCAACCTCGCGCCGAGAAGTCTCCTCGGGTGGAGGCGGAGAAGAGCCCCCCACCATCTTTGTTGGAATCCTGCATCCCTCCCAGGAGGGAGTCGAAGGACTCCAAGACGGTCCCGAAATCTTCGTCGAGGATCAGACCAGAACCAGTTAAGCCCTCGGAGAACGTCCACAAGTCCCCCCAAGAAGAGCCTTTGGGGACTGGAGACCTTGCTGCTAGTCCATCAGGAGGAGAGCTGCAGGAGTCGGAGCATGCCTTTTGGCAAGTTTTGGCTCTGATGAGGAACCTTAACGGATTTTTGGATCCGGAGAGTCCTCCTCGAGAGGGCAAGAACACGGTTCTGGACCGAGTCTTTGGTACTCAAAAGCCCCCTAAAACCAGAACGGCTTTGCCCTGGTTCCAGGGGGTCAAGAGTGCCAGAGATAAGGTCGAGAGCCAGCTCTCCGAGCAAGCCTCCTCCAGCCGTTCCAGCGCCGGAAACAAACTCCTCCCACCTCCTCGTCTCCATCAAAGGAGGTACTTTGAAATCATCGAGGAGTCCTGTTTAGCTCTTCCCCTCCACCACTCGGTGGAAGAGCTCTCCAGGGGAGTCCCTCTCGAGAGACTCTCCAACCGGCCAGTGTCGTTCTCGGCGTCGGAGACTCTCTGCCAGGAGAAGGTAGCGAAGTGTGCCATGCAGGCCACTTCGTGGCTGGATATCTGGCTGGGATCTCTTGGCATCCTGATACGATCCGAAGACTTGTCTAAGGAGAGTACCAGGAAGGCCTTGGAGACCTTCCTTCTTTCAGGCACTCGTACCATCGAGTTTCTGGCCCACCAAGTCTCGAACTTGTGGGCTAACACTATCCTGAAACGCCGTGATACGGTGTCTGAAAGATTCAACTTGAAGGTCCCCAACACCGAGGTCAGTAAGCTCAGACTTTCCTCCCTTTTGGGGAGTAAACTGTTTGAGCCGAAAGATGTAGAGCAGGGGGCTGAGAGGTGGAGGAAGTCCAACCAGGACTCCCTCCTCCAGAGAACCTTTAACATCAAAGCCCTATAAGTCTCCAGCACCCCAACTACCTCGCCCTGCAAAGACGACAAAACCGGCAATAGCAGCAAAGGCAGCGGTGTCCAAACAGCCCTTTCCCGTCAAGGACAGGGGAGGCAAGAATCTTAGGGGGAGTGGCCGAGGCCGCAAACGCTAGGATTGGCAGTCCCCCGCATGCCCACCAGTGGGGGGATGCCTCCTAAGTTGCGCGAAGAGGTGGCAGCAACTCGGGGCCGATTCCTGGACGATCTCCGTGATCAGCCAAGGATATCGCGTCCCGTTCATAACATCTCTTCCTCCCCTGACAGCGAATCCAGTGTCGTTGAGCTCTCTTACCATGGGATCGGCAAGAGAGCAAGCCCTTTGGGCAGAAGTCAAGACCATGTTGAAGAAGGACGCTCTCCAAGAGGTCGTCGACGGGTCCCCAGGCTTCTACAGTTGACTCTTTCTTGTAAAGAAGGCACCTGGAGGCTGGAGACCAGTCATCGACCTCTCAGCTCTGAACAGGTTTGTCAATCAGACCCCATTCAGCATGGAGATGGCAGACACAGTCAGACTCGCAGTGAGACCGCGAGACTTCATGTGCACACTGGATCTGAAGGACGCGTACTTCCAGATCCCAGTCCATCCGTCTTCAAGGAATTACTTAAGATTCAGCCAAGACAACAAGATCTACCAGTTCAAGGTGCTTTGCTTCGGTCTCTCCACAGCACCTCAGGTTTTCACCAGAGTGTTCACCCTGATATCTTTGTGGGCACACAAGATCGGCATCCGTCTCCTCCGTTATCTGGACGACTGGCTGATCTTAGCAGACTCGGAGTCAACCCTTCTTCGACACCGAGACAAACTTCTGGGAATTTGCCAAGATCTAGGGATCATGGTAAATCTCGAGAAGTCTTCTCTGCTTCCTTCCCAAAGACTTGTATATCTAGGCATGATATTGGACACCAATTTCCACAGAGCCTTCCCATCAGACGACAGGATAGCCAGGCTGAGGAAGGTCGCAAGTCCTTTCCTCAGACGAGACGAACTCCCAGCCCAATCATGGTTACGTCTTCTCGGTCATCTCTCATCCTTGGTCCGTCTAGTTCCCAATGGTCGCCTCAGAATGAGATCTCTGCAATTGCGACTCAAGTCCTGGTGGAGTCAAGGACACGATTCCCCAAACGTCTTGATCCCTATGGGTCTCGCGGAACAGACGGACCTTCAGTGGTGGGTGGCAGACGAGAACCTATGAAAGGGAGTGGATCTTCTCGTCCTCCCCCGGATTTGATGCTGTCTTTGGACGCCTCAAAGAAAGGGTGGGGGGCCCACGTTCTGAACCACAGGACCTCAGGCCTGTGGTCAGAATCAGAAATGTGCCTCCATATAAATCTGCTAAAAATGAAGGCCGTTTTTCTTGCCCTTCAACAGTTCCAACAGCACCTGGCGGGTCACTCTGTGGTGGTGATGAGAGAGAACACCACAGTAGTGGCTTACATCAACAAGCAAGGAGGTACCTTTTCAAAGCAGCTATCCCATCTTGCAGTAGAGATACTGAGATGGACCGAAGTCCACTTGATTCCACTTTTGGCTCGCTTCATTCTAGGCAAAAGGAATGTACTCGCCGACAATCTGAGCAGAGTGTCTCAGATAGTAAGTACCGAGTGGTCTTTGGATCATCTAGTAGCCAACAAAGTCCTGACTTTGTGAGGTTCCCCGACTGTGGATCTGTTCGCGACAGCGTTGAATTTCAAACTGCCGCTGTACTGTTCCCCAGTCCCGGATCCCAAGGCTCTCTGGCAAGATGCTTTCCAACAACGGTGGGACAACATCGACGTGTACGCCCTTCCCCCGTTCTGTCTGATGAGGAGGGTACTCAACAAGACCAGACTATCGGTCAACCTCTCGATGACCCTCATAGCTCCGCTGTGGCATCATGCGGAATGGTTCCCGGACCTTCTACAACTCCTTACCGAGCCTCCGAGAGAGCTCCCTCCACGACACGAGCTACTCAGACAACCACATGCCAACATCTTCCACAAAGCCATAGCTTCGCTACGACTTCACGCCTGGAGACTATCCAGCATCTCCTCGCTGAGAGAGGAATTTCGCAACAAGTTGCGATTCAGATGTTTGGACATCTGCGAAAGTCATCCGCATCTGTCTACCAGGCAAAGTGGAAAGTCTTCTGTGGTTGGTATCGTGGAAGGGGTATCTCTCTACTGGATGCCACTATTCCAGCAGTAGCGGAGTTCCTCGTGTATTTGCGGGAAGAAATGCGCCTTTCAGTCTCGGCGGTGAAAGGCTATCGCTCAGCCTTAAGGGTAGCTTTCAGGCTCAAAGGAATGGATATTTCTTCCTCGCTGGAACTTTCCCTACTCATACGAAGTTAAAGTTATGAACTTACCTGCCCTCAGTCGGAAGTGAGACCTCCTCCTTGGAATGTGGTTCGAGTTCTCAGGTCTCTTAAGAGACCTCCCTATGAACCATTACGCCAGGCTTGAGATCGCCACCTAACTAGGAAGACGGTGTTCCTACTAGCTTTGGCCTCGGCCGAGCGAGTTCGTAAACTTCATGGTCTCTTATATGACATTGCCCATTCAAGAGGATGGTGGTGGTAACTTTCAAATTCGTCCCTGAGTTTATTGCTAAGACTCAAAATGCGGGGATTCCGGACCCTCGGTTCGACTCCTTCTAGATTTCAAGTCTTCGTTCTTGACAGATGACCCAGACCATCTCTTACTGTGCCCAGTAAGGAGTCTGAGGCTATATCTCAAAAGAACGGCTGCAGTCCGTCCCCAGGTGCAGGCATTGTTTGTGAGCACTGGGAGGACTAAGAGGAGGGTAACCAAGAACACCATCTCGGCATGGATTCGTAGGGTGATTCATTTGTCCCTGAATCCAGACCCTCCTCCGTCACGTTGCCCTAGAACACATGATGTCAGGGGCATAGCTACGTCCCTGTCCTTCAAGAAAAAATTTTCAGTGATGCAGGTTCTTCAAGCTGGGGTGTGGAAGTGTCAGACGACCTTCACAGCCCACTACCTGCAAGACGTGACCCACAGGAGGCTCAATACGTTCTCTATCGGCCCTGTGGTGGCTGCACAACAGCTGGTTTAAAACCTCAGGCTCCTTGGTGGACAAGTAGCAGAAGGTTGAGGGCATTGTTACCCGGTCTTAGTCTGCATGAATGAAAAGGTTTCTCTGGCCCTTATTCTTTCCTTCATCTCTTGGGGAAAGCAGCATCCTGGGGTCTCTGCACAGCTGACCTCAAACCACTGGAGGTAAACCATGTTTCCTTGTGTTCCTAGTATTAAGCTAATACTGCCACGTCCTCATACCCTGACAAGGAGGTATTGGGAGAGTCCTAGCCTAAAGTTTCCATCTAAAGGACTACAGGTCAACTTCCTAGGACGAGTCACACTTTATTATACCTTCACACACAGCTTACGTAGGCCACTCCTTATTGTTGAGTGCTGACACACTCAAATAACGAGTCCCCGGGCAAAGCAAAAAGTAAGTATTGGCTGGGACTTTCCACCCTTCCTAATGGGTGAGTCACCCCTATTAAATAGCGAGGTTTGTATGTCAGTTACAGAAAAAATGACATTCGTAGATAATTTGTATTTTTTAAATATTTAACTTAGCCGGTGAATATATAATAGCTGCAACTCTGTTGCTCGACAGACACATACAGTAAAAAAACTCGCCAGCGATCGCCATACAGGTTGCGGGTGCGCCCACCAGCGCCAACTGTCGGCCAGATACCACTCTCGATGTAAACAAAGACTCAATTTTTTCTCTGTCGACGTGTCGACAAGACGTACTTTTACTCGCTGTAGAACCTGGAGTTTTTCCCATCATATTTGGTGAAGTACTTTAATTTGGTTTGAGCTTTCGCTGTGCAGGTGTTTTATCTTCATCTTAAATCTTGAACTCGTTTTTGGATAGATTTAATTTTTTGATGACAAAGAGAGTATGGACTTTCTTTGACTTTTAAATGGCCGACCCTTCCCTTAGACGGAAGTGTGTTTAGGCTTTTAGCAATTATCTTATCACGTTATAAATTAATTATAGATTTTCCTCTATATATTTTATATCTCACCGCCTTTATTAGGCCTCTTCGATTAACTTTCCGTTTATAATAAACATAAAAATAAATTTTAATGATTTGTTTATATGCGACCTTCCTGAGAGTAGGCGGTCCTAACTTGGAAACCGAAGTTAAACAACGTTGAGCCCTTTCAATCGTAAATAGCTTTTAAAGAGCTAATGATTTAAAACTTTTTAAATGAATATTTTTTAATAGATATTTATGAAAGATTTTCTTTGAATAGTCTTCGTACTGTTTCAAAGATGAACTAACGTTTAGTTTATTTATGCTACGCAGTTTGCGCTCTATCGTTACGATAGAGAGAGAGAGTATCACGGTTTCACTTTGCAGAAAGAGTAAATCGATTCTGACGTTTTGTTCATTCTTTTTTCAAAGCTTAAATGTTTTAAATTCTATTTTAAAGGAACTTTTTAATTGAAAAACCTTTCAGTTTTTTTCCTTTGGTCAAATAACATGTTTTTTTGACGAAACGTAAGTGGGCTCTTCTCTTAGGTGCGTAATCAAGAGAGAGAGAGAGAGAGAGAGATAGAGACGGAGGGAGAGAGAGGGGAGAAAACGTTCCGTTCAAGCGGGTAACGTTGTTCTCGAGTTACTCTCGTCCCTAGTCTCTGTACGGGGAGAAAGGATAAAACGTTTTTAGTTTTTTATTCTCGTCCCCAGGCAATGTACGGTGAGAGATTGAAAACGTAGTTTTGAATGAACTAGTGTTTAGTCTCTTCCCCAGCCACTGAATTTTTTATCTTAAAATATGTTTACTGTTTTTTGCTGGTATTAATGTGCTTGCATTATACGACTGATTTCGCTATTACTACCTTTTGATGAGGTTAGAATTGCGTGCTTCAGGTAGAAATCAGTAAAAGTTTCGATTTCAGTGAAATAAGTGCTAAACAGAAAATCGTAGTGATAAAGTGATATTGCGCAAAGTGTTATCAGTGTTGCGACCGAGGGTTCGTCTGTTCGTGCCTGTCGTTCGCCTAGTCCGGGACCTCTTGCAAGCTCCCAAGCCCAGGGGAGAAGTAATGTCGTACGACTTATGGGTTCGAGAGGCCTTGATCAGCGAACAGACGTTCCCTCTATGGTATCGGGTGTATCTTACCAAGATCACCCCTACCATAAGGCGAGAGAAACGATTTTCTCCTCGTCATCCGAAGGCTTTTCGCATAAGAAACCTGAAACAAGGTTTCGAGGCCCTTAAGCGAAAGTCAGTCCTTTCAGGACAGGTCCAGCGTCCTGATTGTAGCCATTAGGACAGCTCTGACCCTATGCAGTCATCGGAAGACTGCTCGCCGCCTAACAAAAGCGCAACACAGACTCCGAGAGTCTTTTTGTTGGCAAGGTTTTGCGGTCACAGACGTTACCCTCGTCTCTTACCGCAACCTTTTCCGTTGATCCTAAATGGGTTGTACGGCAAGACATGCAGATTAAGCTTGCCTCCCTTATGGAAGACTATTCTGCCGATTAGTCCGTTGAGCCTAGCCGTTTATCTCATCGAGATCCTGGCTTTCAGCCAACCTAACGTTCCTTTGTGCGTCCTGTTGACGTTGGCGTAGCTAAGTCACGTCAGTCAGGTTGTTTAGAACCACACTCGATGCGGTCTCGTGTGGATTTTCAGCCACATTTGGACGTTAGGCCACTTGCTGATGCTCCTGTTGACGTTCAGGACGTTCGCTAACAATCGGAGTTGACTTGTTTTGACGCTGTGCGTCAACCTCCGCATTTTAGAGTTGTTTTGACTGCTCAGTCTAGGCGGTCAAAGCAGTCTCGAGTGGACGCTGTGCGTCCTCACGCACCTGTTGTTGTTGACAGTTCACAGACTGTCAAGCAGTTACATGACGTTGCGTCCTGGTCTCTCGCACCTGTTGTTGTTGACAGTTCACAGACTGTCAAGCAGTTACATGACGTTGCGTCCTGGTCCGCTACTAATGCACCAGTGCGTGTGGACTCTGCTTGTAAAGCATTGCCACCACGGTAGGTCTCTCCCTTGCTTGAGACTCAGCTATTATCGGACAAGGTTCCTTTAGATGAGGAAGTTGCTGTTCCCCCTCCTACTGATATTCCCTTGAGGACTCTGTCAGACGGAGAGGAGCCTAAAGCTGCTTAGCCCTCTATGGACTTTAAATAAATCATGCTGATTTTTAAGGATCTTTGTCCGGATCTTTTTGTAACTGCTGCTCCTCGTTCGCCTAAACGTTAGAGCTTACACTAGGCCTAGCTACTTCGAAGCCGTTGTTTTATAAGCTAGTGCTCTCTCGCTCTCCTAGAGAGCTTTACGTTTGCTAGGCGACTGGTTTATCACCAGGAGGAGTTTGGGGGATACAGCTTTTGCTTTCCCTTCTTTTAAACTGGCTTATAGAGCGAGAGTCTGATATGACACGAGAGAAGTTCTCGGCTTGGGAGTTCCTGCCTCTGCCCAGATAGACTTCTCAAATCTCGTAGACTCTCCCTGGCGCCTGGCCAGGAGACGCTCCAAGATTTTACAGGTCAACTTCACAGCTGTTTTCGAGCCTTTGAAGTTTTGCTGTACAATTATGTCATGCATAAACAAGGCTTTCAGGGATGGCTCCAACGATCTGACAGCCACGTTCTCTGCAGGGACAAGTCCCTCAGGGATGGCTCCATGATTTGGCAGCCATGTTCACTGCAGGAGTACGTAAGAGGCAAGTGCGCTCAATGTGTTCATTGTCAAGACAAACTTCACGATGAAGTCTACCAGGCTGTCTTGACAGCATTTATGGAAGGCGACTGGATGGTCTCTCTCGACCTTCAGGAGGCATACTTCCACATTCCTATACACCCGGATTCCCAACCGTTTCTGAGGTTTGTTTACAGGAATGTGGGGTACCAGTTTTGAGCTATCAGAGATCAGAGCCTCCCTGTACTTGGACGACTGGCTTCTCAGAGCCTCTTCCAGTCATCGCTGTCTGAAGGATCTCAATTGGACTCTAGATCTGGCCAAGGAATTGGGACTCCTAGTCAATTTGGAAAAGTCACAGCTGGTCCCATCCCAAACTATTCTGTATTTAGGGATGGAGATTCACAGTCAAGTTTTTCGGGCTTTTCCGTCGGCCCCCGAAATAGATCAAGCCCTGCTCTCCATCCAGAAGAATCTGAAGAAAGAACGCTGCTCAGTCAGGCTGTGGATGAGTCTGGTAGGGACGCTGTCATCCCTGGAGCAATTTGTCTCGCTAGGAAGGCTACACCTCCGTCCTCTTCAATTCCATCTGGCTTTTCACTGGAAAAAGGACAAGACGCTAGAAGCGGTCTCGATCCCGATTTCCGAAAAGATAAAGTCTTGTCTGACTTGGTGGAAGGACAATATCAGCCTACGAGAGGGTCTTCCCCTGGCAGTTCAGATACCCAACCACGTTCTCTTCTCGTACGCATCGGACTTGGGCTGGGGCGCGACGCTGGACGGTCGGGAATGCTCAGGTCTGTGGAACTCGAGTCAGAGGAGCATGCATATCAACAGCAAGGAGCATTTGGCGGTTCATCTGGCCTTGATAAGCTTCGAGAATCTCCTTCGAGGCAAGGTGGTGGAGGTAAACTCGGACAACACCACGGCCTTGGCGTACATTTCCAAACAGGGAGGTACCCACTCACTGACTTTGTTCGAGATCGCAAGGGACCTGCTCATCTGGTCAAAAGATCGAGGCATCTCCCTAGTAACGAGGTTCATCCAGGGCGACTTGAACGTCCTAGCAGATTGTCTCAGTCGGAAAGGTCAAGTAATTCCAACCGAATGGACCCTCCACAAGGATGTGTGCAAGAGACTTTGGGCGACTTGGGGTCAACCCACCATAGATCTCTTTGCAACCTCGCTGACCAAGAGGCTTCCAATCTATTGCTCTCCAGTCCCGGACCCAGCAGCAATACATATAGATGCCTTCCTCCTAGATTGGTCACATCTAGATCTTTACGCATTCCCACCATTCAAGATTGTCAACAAGGTACTGCAGAAATTCGCCTCTCACGAAGGGACAAGGTTGACATTAGTTGCTCCCCTCTGGCCCGCGAGAGAATGGTTCACCGAGGTACTTCGATGGCTAGTAGACGTTCCTAGAAGTCTTCCTCTAAGAGTAGACCTTCTACGTCAACCACACGTAAAGAAGGTACACCTAAGCCTCCACGCTCTTCGTCTGACTGCCTTCAGACTATCGAAAGACTCTCGAGAGCTAGAAGCTTTTCGAAGGAGGCAGCCAGTGCGATTGCTAGAGCAAGGAGAGCGTCTACCATTAGAGTCTACCAATCGAAGTGGGAAGTCTTCCGAGACTGGTGCAAGTCAGTTTCCGTATCCTCGACCAGTACCTCTGTAGCCCAAATAGCTGATTTTCTCTTATACCTGAGAAAAGTACGATCCCTTTCAGCTCCTATCAAGGGCTACAGAAGCATGTTGGCCTCGGTCTTCCGGCATAGAGGCTTAGATCTTTCCAACAATAAAGATCTGCAAGACCTCCTTAAGTCTTTCGAGACCTCTAAGGAGCGTCGTTTGGCTACTCCTGGGTGGAATTTAGACGTGGTCCTAAGATTCCTCATGTCAGACAGGTTTGAGCCTTTACAGTCAGGCTCCCTGAAAGATCTCACTCTTAAGACTCTTTTCCTGGTATGCTTAGCCTCGGCTAAAAGAGTCAGTGAGCTTCATGCCTTCAGCAAGAACATCGGGTTTTCGTCAGAAAAAGCTACTTGTTCTCTGCAACTTGGTTTCCTAGCCAAAAATGAGCTACCTTCTCGTCCTTGGCCTAAATCTTTCGATATTCCTAGCTTATCGGAGATCGTAGGCAATGAACTAGAAAGAGTCTTATGCCCTGTTAGAGCTCTTGAGTTCTACTTAGCTCGTACTAAACCTTTACGAGGCCAATCTGAAGCGTTATGGTGTTCGGTTAAGAAACCATCCTTGCCTATGTCAAAGAATGTTTTGTCATATTTTATCAGATTGTTAATACGAGAAGCTCATTCACACTCGAGTGAGGAAGACCGATCTTTGCTTAAGGTTAAGACGCACGAGGTTAGAGCTGTAGCAACTTCCGTGGCCTTTAAGCAAAATAGATCTCTGCAAAGTATCATGGACGCAGCCTATTGGAGAAGCAAGTCAGTGTTCGCGTCATTTTACTTGAAAGATGTCCAGTCTCTTTACGAGAACTGCTACACACTGGGACCATTCGTAGCAGCGAGTGCAGTAGTGGGTGAGGGCTCAACCACTACAATTCCCTAATTCCATATCCTTTTAATCTGTCTCTTTAAATGTTTTAATGTTTTTATGGGTTGTCCGGAAGGCTAAGAAGCCTTTCGCATCCTGGTTGATTTGGCGGGTGGTCAAAGTCATTTCTTGAGAGCGCCCAGATTAGGGGTTTGATGAGGTCCTGTTGTATGGGTTGCAGCCCTTGATACTTCAGCTCCTGGGGGTCTGTCAGCATCCAAGAGGATCGCTGGGCTCCGTAAGGAAGACGTACTTACAAGGCAGAGTAATCGTCTAAGTCGACTTCCTTACCAGGTACCTATTTATTTTGGTTTTGTTATATTGATAACTGCCAAAATGAAATAAAAAACTCTTAGCTTATACGATGTAAACATATTTAACTCTGGTCTCTACCCACCTCCTTGGGTGTGAATCAGCTATTATATATTCACCGGCTAAGTTAAATATTTAAAAATGATATTTTAATTATAAAATAAATTTTTGAATATAATTACCCGGTGAATATATAAATTAAACGACCCTTTCTTCCTCCCCAATAGAGACGCAGTGGGATGAGAAGAAATTGAGTCTTTGTTTACATCGAGAGTGGTATCTGGCCGACAGTTGGCGCTGGTGGGCGCACCCGCAACCTGTATGGCGATCGCTGGCGAGTTTTTTTACTGTATGTGTCTGTCGAGCAACAGAGTTGCAGCTATTATATATTCACCGGGTAAGTATATTCAAAAATTTATTTTATAATTAAAATATCATTTTCCTAAGTATACAAACCTTAGCTATTTGATCAAACTTGCCCGCCAGCCTTATCCCCCTTCAAGTCCTACCTCTAAGCAAAGTGAGCTACCCTCGTTAAAATTCTAATGGCTCCTCATTTCAGCTATGCCGAAAGTAATAACCCCTATTAAATAGCTAAGGTTTGTATAGTTAGGAAAAATACAAATTATCTACGAATTTGTAATTTTCTAACTGTAGGTGGGTATCATCGACCCTTGTGTATGCTAATATATGCATGCATATTGTTACTCCCCTTATCTCCCAGCAAGGTGGGCATCGGGTAACGTCCTGGTAAGAAAACCATAGCTCCAAGTAAAGTCTTACCTTGGCCAGTCGTATTATTTACTGGTCACACCTTCGCATTATTGCTTAGGCCATCATCTCTCATTAGGTTAGCTAGTTGGTAGGTTGTGCTTTTCTGCGTATCATGCGAATCATAAGAGTCACACCCCGGGTCAGGGACCAGACAGTTGGTCTTGGAATTCCAACCACCTAAACTTGAGTATCCTTAGTAAAGAGGTGAAAGGGTTGTATTTGGTGCCGAACAAATGACAAATTTGGAAATAATTTGTATTTTTCCTAACCATACAAACCTGAAGCCTTTACACACACTAGCTGGCTGTCACCTACCCCCACGAATTCCTACTTGCAATTGCAAAGTGGCTTGTGTTGGCTACTGCATGTGTGAGTGCAGTGGTTGGTCTACCCCCTGCTAACTAATGGAGGGTAGTTTCACCTCGCTAAAAGTTTTACTGTTAGTTTCAGCAGTTGCTTAAATTTATCTCCATAGCAAAGAGCTTCAGGTTTGTATTATTAGGAAAAATACAAATTATTTTGAAATATGTCATGTTGGGCTATCAACATAAGAATTTGAAAACAAAACACTTTAGGTTATTATTTTCACTTTTTAAGATTTCCTTTTTCACATTTGATAAAACCAAATTTAATATTTACCTTTTTTGTCCAACAGGAAAACTTGGGGATGGAACAAATTGGAATCGGGAGCTCTTCTCGAAAGAGTGTATCGCCCCTTTCCCACTATCAAGATAAACAGGTACGTGTATATACTTACAGTTAAGAAGTCATTTTTGTTACTACACATTTATAATTCATTGTCCTTTAATAGGAGTGTGATTTCAGTAAAACTGGAAATGGCTGTTAAAATTCATAGCAAGAGTTGGTAGCTATTGGTCAGTGGTGGGTAAGCCACGCCCATCAAACAAGTCACTAAGCAGCTTCATTGATTTCAACTGCTGAGCAGAGTACCCAAGTACTCTTCTCAGCTGTCAATTCGCCTTGCTCTTTAATCCTCTTACTGTATCTTTGCAGTTTGTGTATGTTTACTGTTAGGGAGAGTCCACTAACAGATGTGAGTCTGCTGTGGTAAAGCTTGTCACAATTGTTACAGATTTATGAGTAGAATTGCTGTGGATTCCCATGTCCTTTGTACTTTGTGCAGGGCCATAACTGTTCATAATTATCCCCATGTGATGAATGTAAGCTATGGACTCCTCTGCAGTGGATTGGCTGAAAAGAAGAATAATGACAAGAAAGATTCTTCAGAATCAATTGTGGTTAAACTCAAGTTTTTGCCGAAGGGTCTACAAAATTAGGTCCTCTCTCATAAAAAGAGTATGCCTGAATGGAGTCTCTCAGTTTCAACATGGAATATCATTTCTTCATATAAACCTTGTGATTGGCAAGAGGACTTTTAAATTGGGGAATACTCTTCTTCAGTTTGATAATAAATTTCTCATGCTTTTTTTTTGTTTTGGCTTATTACTACAGTCAGCCCTCCATATCCAGTTGTTCTTTCTTTACAATTTAGCTCATTTGCAACAGAGAACTGTATAGCCCATTAAATAAAAAATCACACATTCGATGGTTCGTGAGAAATGCTTAAGCAGAGCGAGGATTTCAAACACTCCGTACTCCCTTGCACCGGCTTGTTTCTCATCACTTCTGCCTCTTCAATGGTTCAGGACTTTACTGCAGTGGAGGGGCTTGAGAGTTTCAATTATGAGCTGGGTAATGGTGGTGGGATGATTATCCACCTGGGAGGTTCAACCATACCTAGGGCCAGCTCTGAGAGACCAGACTATGACTGGACCTTTGCAAACCTTCTCCTTTATATCAGTTTTTCTCTTCTTACTCAACCCTCTTAACGAGTGAATCCCTTGATGAAGTCATTGAGCTTTAGCACGACACATCATTCCTGCACTGAAGCATGGTGACAGGCAAGAGGGCTCTTTAGCCTTTGGGAAATTGCTCCCCCAGTTTGAATCTAAATTTCCCTCTCTTACATCTTTCTCTTCTTCTGAATATTACTTCGACCTTCTCCTAATATTATAAACTTTATTTCATGTTGCTGTTCCAACTCTATGAGTAGAATAACCATATGTATATGTGTATATATGTACATATATATGTTTGTTCCGTAACCGAAATACAAACCACACTATTTACATTGGGTTTACTTTCGGCGTAGCTGAAATTGACGAGCCATTAGATTTTAACGAGGGTTTACTACCCCGCGCTAGTTAGCAGGGGTAGGAGGAGGGGTAGCTTGCTACCCCTCCCCCCCCTCACACACCGGTGGAATGTCTCACTTCATTTTTGGCTCTGATGATGGACAGACGTGCCTGTCTTCGTCCTCGCTTGGCAGCCATTATTTGTTTTGTCTTTACTTAATCACTTACTTTTCTTATACTCAATATATATGTAAACATTTTTTCGTGTTTATGTATATTTGTTCCGTAACCGAATTACAAACCACGCTATTTACATTGGGTTTACCTTTCGGCGTAGCTGAAATGGCGAGCCATTAGAATTTAACGAGGGTGTATTATCCCCGCGCTAGTTACTGGGGGAGTAGGGGAGGGGTAGCTAGCTACCCCTCCCCCCCTCACACACCGGTGAACTGCTTCACTTCACTTTTAGCTCGGACAATGGACAGACGTCTCTGTCTTTGTCCTCGCTTGACAGCCATTGTTTGTTTTATCTTTACTTAATCACTTACTTTTCTTTTACTCAATATATATGTAAACATTTTTTCGTGTTTATGTATATATTTGAGTATAGAAATCAGTAAGTTTCCTTGACAGCTCTCCAGTTCATTTTAGAACACTCAGGAGGCTCGCCTCCTTGGGTGGGTAACTTTCCTTCCGAGGGAAGTTTTCCTGTCCAGGCTTGAGTTTTTTCCCTTTGGGGGGTTCTTCTCTTGCCTTTTTTTCGTGCGACTATGCACTTGGTGCTGAGCGGTCGCACCTGCAGTTACGCTCAAGGGGCTGGGCAACTGCAGGAGCCCCTCTTCGGAGGATTGCTCTTTTTAGGTCACTGGCTGACCCGTCTCTTCTACGAAGTGTTTCTCTTTCGTTCGCGAAAGCGTACACTCATAGAGACTCCTCTTCGGAGGACTCTTCTGCTGTTGTTGCTGTTGGCCGCCTTCGCCGTAAGGCTCACCGTCCGCTACGTCGTAAGGGCCTCCCATCTCCCTATAAGGGTGCTAAGAGGCGCCTTTTTGAATCTCCGTATGCAGCCTGCAGCTCCTTCCTCTTTAGATCTCTCCGGGGATTGATCTCCAACGCCGTCTTGACCTTCCGCCCCTGGTGCAGAATGACAGCAGTCTGACCTCGTCTTCCGACGGACAACGGTCTTCCGACGGACAACGGTCCCTTCGAAATGGTTGCCTCCCACGGGGGTGCTTCCCTTGCGTGTCAGGGTTCCCCTGCGCGCCCTTCTGCAGTGTTCTCTCCTGCTCAGTGTTAGCGCACAGGCGCTCTCCTGCTCAGTGTTAGAGCATAGGCGCTCTCCTGCTCATCAGCGTTTTCCTGATCGCTAGCGCTCTCCTGTTCGCCAGCGCTCTCCTGTTCGTCAGCGCTCTCCTGATGCTCGTCGCTGCTGTTCCTGTTGGTTCCTGATACATGCCCTGTGCGCCCACGTTCGCCCGCGCAATCCTGAACTTCGGTTCAGGTCTTGGACAAGGACTCTTCTTCTACGCACAGGATTCCACGCGTTGCCTTCTGCTCGCCAGTGATCACCAGCTCGCCAGCGACCACAGACGTGTCAACGTTCGCCTGCTCGTCAGCGATCTCCTACGCGTCTACGATCACCATCGATCTGCCACGCGGGTCAGGTGCCCTGGACATCATCAGTAGCGATTTAGCGCTCGCCTGCTGTGGACGATCCCCGGTAGCTGAGTCTTGCCGTAGATCTTCCTCCTGCTCGCCGGCGCTCACCTTTACTTCTGTCCTTCTGTGCGCCAGCTTTCTTCAATCGCCAGCGCACATCTGCGCGCCCTTTCCTGCCACGCACCAATGGGCGCCAACGGTTTTTCCTGACCATCCAGGATCGCCTGATTGACAGCTCGCTTCAGCGCTCACCTTCCTGATGCACCGGCGCGCCTTCTGTTTAGTGCGATGCGCGCTAACCATCCCTAGTCTCTTACGCGTTAGCAATCGCCTACGCACCTGCGCGATTCTTCGCCTGCACGCTAGCGTTTTGTTAACGCACCACTGCTCGCCAACGCACCGTCGCTTGCCAACGGGCCATCGCTTGCCGATGCGCCATCGCTTGCCAACGCGCCTTCACTCGCCTACGGGCCATCGCTCGCCAAGACGCGCCATCGCTCGTCAACGCGCCATCGCCCGCCTACGCGCCATCGGTCTCCTGACCGCCTGCGCTCACCCGCGCTCCCACGTACCTGCGCGACCACACGCCCACGTGCCCGCGCGAACGCACACCCACGTGCCCGCGCCCCTACGCGCATGCGCTCCAATGTTCGCCCGCGCGCGAACCAACGGTATTCCATCGCGCGTACCAACAGTGTTCCATCGCACGAACCAACGGTGTTCCGTTGTGCGAACCGACGGTGTTCCACCGCGCAAACCGACGGTGTTCCATCGCGCGAACCGACGGTGTTCTATCGCGCAAGCCTACGGTGTTCCATCGCGCGAATGTCGGCTCGATTCCTGCAGTATCCATTGCTCGCTTACGGGTCATCGCTCGCCTGTGAACTTTCGGATTCCGACCACCAGCTCTTGCCCTTCCTACCACGCTCGCCCTCCTTCTGCGCTCCCTCGCGCACTTTCGTCTGCGCTCCTGCATGTCCGCGCATGGGCACTTCCACGTTCGGCCACGCACAAACCATTGATTTACCATCGTGCGAGCGCCAGAGCGATTGCGACCGCGATTCCCGTCGGGGTTTTGCAGCATGGCCAGCCTGGTGAGTCTTCTGGAGCGTATTTCCAGAACACGGTCTTCACCCCGTAAACGCAGAGCATGGCACATGCAAGAGCAGGAAGAATCTTGAGGGAGGTCTGATCAACATTCTTCTTTCCAGAACCGGGGTTAGCCCTTCCTCGTCATTCCCTGGAAGGGTCTTGCCAGGGAGCTTTCCGTTCGAGATTTTTCCGTCGGGCAAGAGGTGACTGGTTTAGCCCTTCCTCTTCTCCATCTTTTGGAAGGGGCTTACCAGGTCCTTTCCCTCCTCGGTTGCGACCCGAGGTTTTGTACAAGGAAGCTCCAGGAAGATCATGGGTACTTTCCTCCTCTCAGGCTCAAGCACCTTGTCGTTTCGTCGCCAAGTTTCGAACTTGCGGGCAAGCTCGATGTTGGACCATCTAGACGCAGTGACCGAGGGCTTCCTCTCGGGTGTCTCATCCGTGGATGTCGACAAACTCAGACACTCTTCCATCCTTGGGAAGAGCTTGTTTGTGCCCAAGGACAGAGACATGGACAGCGGTTGTGCGGAGGAAGTCGACTTCCGTTTTCACTCCTCCAAGGCGCTTTCTTCCAGACCCTGCAGGGCTCCAGCGCCTCTTCTTTCAGCCTCGTCGGCCTAAGTTATCGGACCGGCTACGGCACCTAAGACAAGGTGTCCAATAGCAGTCCCCTCCTGTTAGGGACAGGTAGCTCGGGAGGCTCTCCCGGGGGGGCATAATCCTAGAGGGAGCGGCAGAGTTCACAAACTCTAGGATTGCAACCCCCCCTTGCAGGTCTCACGCTGGGAGGATGCCTAAGGTTACTTATCCGGATAACAGCTTCCCGATGCCGATTCCTGCACGATCTCCGTGATCAGCCAAGGATATCGCGCCTCGCTCTTACCATCTCTCCGTCTCTGTCAGCGAATTCAGTCTCACTGAACCTCTATGCCATGGGGTCGGCAAGAGTTTTGCCCGGTTGGGCAGAATGATCCATGAATTAGGAGAAGGTCCTCCGTAGGGTCGTCGACGGCTTCACCCCCCGGCTTCTTCCGTCGATCCTTTCTCGTAGGAAAGCATCTGAGACGGGAGTTCCGTCGTCGACCTCTCAGCTCTGATCAAGTTTGTCGAACAAACTTCGTCCAGCGTGGAACAGCAGAATCGATCAGACTGGTAACGAGGCGGCAGGACTCCTTAGGCCCTGGATCGGAAAGACGGGTACTTCCAATTTCCATTCCATCCATCTTCCCGGAAGCTCTTGGAATTCAGCCTAGACTTAAGATGCGGTGTGGCGATCCCGCCGCGGCATCGCAGGTTTTTTCTCAGAGAACTCTCCCTGCTTTCTTCATGACCGCTCAGGAGCAGGCTTCCACCTCCTTCGCCTTTTGGAGGTCTGGTCAACTCCGGTAGGCACGGGTTCGACCTTCTTCAACGCCGGGACAAGCTTCCGGGTCCTTACCATGAGTGAGGGATCATGGTAATTTGCTAGGAGCCTTCTCTACTTCTGCCTCAACATCTGGAGTATCTAGCCATGATATTGAGTCAACGGCTTTACCACGTTGGAAACACCGCTTCTCGTCCGATCAGCGAAGTTAAGCAATGTTGGGTCTGGTCGGTACTTGGATGGGTGACCGCCTGGGGACGCCAGATGCCTTCTTCTCCGAGCCTTCCCTTCAGTTGACTGTGGCAAGGCTGAGGAGAGTCGTAGAACCTTTTCTCAGTCAAGGAGAGTTTTCAGCCCTATCTTGGAACGTTTCCTGGGTCTCCTTTCCTCATTGACCCGTCTACGTCCCGATCGGGCGCCTCAGGATAAGTTCCCTGTTAGACGGCCCAAGTTCTGGTGGAATTAAAGCAACGATTAACCGGACTTTCTGGCCCCTATGGGACCAGCGGAACGATTAGACCTGCAATGGGTGTTGACCTGTGGAACCTCTTGCATGGCAGTGGATATTCTCGTCCTTTCCCCGCATTTGATGCTGTTCTCGGACTAGTCAAAGAAAAGGGACGGAGGGGGGCATGTTCCGGTTCAGGCCTATGGTCAGGACCTGAAGGGTACCTCCTCATCATTCAGGTAGGCTTAGAGACCGTAGTCTGGCCCTTCTACAGATCCTACAGATCCTGCCGAGTCGCTCCGTGCGCGACAACTCCATGGTACTGGCGTATTCCAACTAGCAGGGAGGTATATTTTCATACTTTCGCATCTTGCGGTAGGGATACTGAGATGATCCGAAGTCCACTCGATACCGCTATCGGCTCGCTCATTCCGGGCAGAGGAATGTTTTCTCTGACAATCTGAGCAGAGCCTCACAGATAGAGAGCACCTGGGGGTCTTTGGCCTCTAGTAACCAGCAAGTCCTGGCCTGGGGGACCTGATCACGACAGCCTGGAACTTCAAGCTTCCGCTGTACTTTCCCCCAGTCTCAGACCCCAAGACTCTTTGGCAAGATCCTTTCCGGTGACGGTGGGACAGTATCGACGCCTACGTCTTCCCACCAATTGTTATCTGTTGAGGAGGGGTCTCAACGAGACCAGGTTGTCTGTCAACCTTTCGATGGCCCTGAGAGCTCCGCTGCAACTATACGCAGTACGGTTTTCGGACCTTCTGCATCCCCGGACAGAACTCCCGGGAGAGCTTCTTCCACGACACAGGCTACTCAAACAACTACACTACAACATCTTTCACAAGCAGTTGCATCGCTTTGGCTTCATGCCTGGAGACACTACGCCGCCTCCTCACAAAGAGACAACCCGCAACAGGCGCGGAGCGTAGGTCGCGTCACCTGCGATAGTCATCCGCAGGGGTCTACCAGGCGAAGTGGAGAGTCTTCTGTGGTTGGTGTCGTGGGGGAGGTACCTCTTCCCTTGAGGCCTCTACTCCAGCAGTAACGGAGTTATTGCTTATCGGCGGGAGGAAACTCGTTTCCGCTCTCGGCAGTGAAGCCTATCGCTCAGCCTTTCCCTGGCCTTCAGGCTGAAAGGAATAGGTTTTTCCTTCCTGCTGAACCTTTCTTCGCTCATGCGGAGCTACGAACGTACCTGCCCCCAGTCGGAGTGAGACCTCCTCCATGGAGCATGGTTCGGACTTTCAAGTTCCTTAAGAGATCTTCTTACGAACCATTACGTCAGGCCTCTGATCGTCTTCCGTTTTGGAGGACGGTGCTCCTGCTCGCTCTGGCCTCAGCCAGTGTGTAAGTAATCTTCATGGTCTCGTACGACTCCGCCCTTTCAAGAGAATAGGGGGAGGTAACATTCAGGTTCGCTCCTGAGTTGTTTTCTAGACTCAGAATCTTGGAGTCCCGGACTTTCGGTTCGACTCCTTCAAGATTTCGAGTCTCCGTTCTGTACCAGATGACCCAGACCTTCTCCTTCTTGCCAGTAAAGGAACCAAGGGGTTATCTTTGAGAACAGCTGCAGTTTGTCCTCACGTGCAAGCCCGGTTTGGGAGCACAGGAAGGACACAGGGGAAAGTCACCAGTATGCCTTTTCAGCTCGGACTCAAGGGCATTCATCTCGACCTGAATCCAGACCCTCCCCCGTCACGTTGCCCTACAGCACGATGTCGGATACATCGCAATGTCCCTCGCCTTCAAGAAGAACTACTCTGTGACGCAGGTGCTACAAGCTGGAGTCTGGAAGCGTCTAATGACCTTCGCAGCCCACTTCCTGCAGGACGTGACCCACAGGGGTATCGATACGTTTCTATCGCTCTGTGGTGGCTACACAACAGCTGGTCTAACCTCAGGCTCCTTTTTGGACAGGTAGCAGAAGGTTGAGGGCATTGTTACCAGGTTTTAGACTGCATGAACAGAAGAAGTATGTCTGGCCCTTACTTCTTTCTTCATCATCCCCTCTACTGGGGAAGCAGCATCCTGGTCTCTGCATAGCTGACCTCAAACCTCTACAGGTAAACCATGCTTCCTTGTGTTCCAAGTATTGAGACAATACTGTCGCGTCCCCCATACCCTGACGAGGTGGTATTGGAAACGTCCTAACCCAGAGTTCCTCCTAGAACTCTAGGTCAACTGTCTAGGACGGGTCACACTTTCTTCCTTCACATACAAGCTTATGTAGGCCACGTTTACTTGCGGAGCAAGGAACTTGTGAGGTGCAGGGACTCCTTTTCACGAGTGCGACTCACTCGGATTCTGAGTACCCGGGTAAGCCAAAGCCAGTATGGCTGGGGACTTTCCACCCTTCCTAAGGGGTAAGTCACCCAATGTAAATAGTGTGGTTTGTATTTCGGTTAGGGAACAAATGACAAATTCGGAGATAATTTGTATTTTTCCTAACCATACAAACCTTAGCTATTTACACATATTTGCCCGCCAGCCCTGTCCCCCAAGTCAAGTCCTACCTCTAAGTGAAGTGAGACATTTCACCGGTGTGTGAGGGGGGGAGGGGTAGCAAACTACCCTCCCCCTACCCCTGCTAACTAGCGTGGGGTAGTAAACCCTCGTTAAGATCTAATGGCTCGTCAATTTCAGCTACGCCGAAAGTAAACCCAATATAAATAGCTAAGGTGTGTATGGTTAGGAAAAATACAAATTATCTCCAAATTTGTCATATTTTTTATTCAAAGTCGTGGATATCTCTACATCTGCTATTATCGCTGGCGTGAAATTTTTCAGTATCCGTTATTGTGGCCTGCTTTGATGTATGGCAGGAGGTATTACGGTTGGGAGGTATTTGCGTTCAAAGCTATATATGAGAGTATTGGATGATCTCAGCCATCCCGAAGATGGTTTGGACTTTTTTGGTAGAACTATTCCCAAGTGTTGGGTCTTCGGAATCCAGGAGGATCCAATGTTTGAGGTAGGACTCTCTGCTTTTGGCCGGAAGCCCATAAATTACAGATATGGGGAGGAGGATTCCATAGTTTCTTGGTCTCAGTCCTAAAGGTGGGTTCGGCTTACACCTGTTCCTTTATATCTGTTTTGATGCAATCCTTCAGGTAGGGTATGGAGTGGACCATAGTGGAGATTGCAAATTTCCTTTTTGATGTGTGATGCCTTAGTATTCTTGAGCAGGTAAATCAAACTCTTCTTTCTAATCTCAACCCTGTCTTATGGACGCTTCATACAATAGACCCCCATCCCCTGGATACGCTGACTCTCCCCCGGCATTGGGGGCAAGTGACACCCAACTTCATCCCTAAGTTCATAGCTAAGACTCAGAATCTGGCTCTAGCAGATCATAGATTTGGGCCCGTCCGGATTGAGAATCTCTGTACTGTAACAAATGACCCAGATTAATTGTAATTGTATCTTAAATGCACTGTCCAAGCTCAACTGCAGACTCGTTCCCACTTGGCTATAGACCTAGAGCTCATAACATCAAGGGTTTTGTCACATCCCTGTTGTACAGAAAGAACTTCAATGTGATGCAGGTCAGACAGGCAGGCGTGTGATAATGACAGTTAACGTTCACCGCCCATTACCTGCAAGACATAACACACGGGAGCCTGGACACATTTTCTGTAGGTCCTGTGCTGGTTGCTCAAAACATGATAAAAAACCCGTCAGCTCTTTCGTAGGACAAGTAGCAGTTGGTTAAGGACAGATGTTACCTGGTTTTATATCTTGTGTGAAGAGGTGTATGACTAGCTTTTTCATCTTTAATCCTCCTCTTGGGACTTGAGTAAGCCGAAGAACTCTACAAGCAGACATTTTCTGACTGTAGGTGGGTATCATCGACCCTTGTGTATGCCAATATATGCATGTATATTGTTACGCCCCTTATCTCCCAGCAAGGTGAGTATCGGGTAGCGCCTTGAACACCGGGACAAACTTCTGGGACTTTGCCAGGATTTGGGGATCATGGTAAATCTCGAGAAGTCCTCTCTGCTTCCCACTCAAAGACTGGTATACCTAGGCATGATCATAGACACCAGTCTCCACAAAGCCTTCCCATCAGACGACAGGATGGCGAGGCTGAGGAAGGTTGCAAGCCCTTTTCTCAGACGAGAAGAACTTCCAGCCCAATCATGGTTACGTCTCCTCGGTCACCTTTCATCTTTGGCTTGTCTAGTTCCCAACGGTTGCCTCAGGATGAGATCCCTGCAATGGCGGCTCAAGTCCCGGTGGAATCAAGATTACGATTCCCCGGACGTCATGATCCCTATGGGACCTGCGGAACGGACGGACCTCTAGTGGTGGGTGACAGACGAGAACCTACGAAGAGGAGTGGATCTTCTCGTCCTCCCCCCCAGATTTGACGCCTCAAAAAAAGGGTGGGGGGCCCACGTACTGCACCACACGACCTCAGGCCTGTGGTTAGAATCAGAAAAGTGCCTCCATATAAATCTTCTAGGGATGAAGGCCATCTTTTTGGCCCTAAAACAGTTCCAACAATACCTGGCGGGTCACTCTGTGGTGGTGATGAGCGACAACACCACAGTAGTGGCTTACATCAACAAACAAGGAGGTACCTTTTCAAAGCAGCTATCCCATCTTGCAGTAGAGATACTAAAATGGACCGAAGTCCACTCGATTCCGCTATCGGCTAGTTTCATTCCAGGCAAGGGGAATGTGCTCGCCGACAATCTGAGGAGAGCGTCTCAAATAGTGAGTACCGAGTGGTCTTTGGATCATCTAGTAGCCAACAAAGTCCTGACTTTGTGGGGTTCTCCGACTGTGGATCTGTTAGCAACAGCTCTGAACTTCAAGCTTACGCTGTACTGCTCCCCACTCCCGGATCCCAAGGCTCTCTGGCAAGATGCCTTCCAACAATGGTGGGACAACATCGACGTTTACGCCTTTCCCCCGTTCTGTCTGATGAGGAGGGTGCTCAACAAGACCAGAACATCGGTCAATCTTTCGATGACCCTCATAGCTTCGCTATGGCATCACGCGGAATGGTTTCCGGACCTTCTGCAACACCTAAAAGAGCTACCGAGAGAGCTCCCTCCATGACACAATATACTCAGACAACCACATGCCAACATCTTTCACAAAGCCATAGCTTTGCTACGACTTCACGCATGGAGACTATCTAGCATCTCTTCGCTGAGAGAGGATTTTCACAAGAAGTTGCGGTCAGGATGTCTGGACATCTGCGAAAGTCATCCGCAGCTGTCTACCACGCAAAGTGGAAAGTCTTCTGTGGTTGGTGTCGTGGAAGAGGTATCTCTCCACTCGATGCCACTATTCCAACAATAGCGGAGTTCCTATTGTATATGCGGGAAGAAATGCGCCTTTCAGTCTCGGCAGTGAACGGCTATCGCTCAGCCTTAAGTCTAGCCTTCAGGCTAAAATGAATGGACATTTCTTCTTTGCTGGAACTTTCCCTACTCATACAAAGTTATGAACTTGCCCTCAGTCGGAAGTGAGACCTCCTCCATGGAACGTGGTTCGAGTTCTCAGGTCTCTTAAGAGACTTCCCTATGACCCATTACGCCAGGCTTCAGATCGCCACCTAACTTGGAAGACGGTGTTCCTACTAGCTTAAGCTTTGGCCAAGTGTGTTAGTGAACTTCATGGTCTCTCGTATGACATCGCCCATTCAAGGGGAGGGGGGGAGTTAACGTTCAGATTCGTTCCTGAGTTTATTGCTAAGACTCAGAATCCGAGAGGAATTGTTAGGGTTTAAGGGCCAAATATAAAGAACTTAAGCTCCTTATTCATGAGCATTCCCCCATAATTATTTGTCTACAGGGGAGCAAACTTGATCATAATACCCCTTGTCCTCGCGAATATATTAGTTATAGGACACCATATGATCACCATGTGGGGAGCCATGGCGGAAATCTCATATACGTTTGTCGAGATGTTCCCCAAGTTTCTCTGTCTATTCAAACACCTCTACAGGTAGTGGTTGTACAGATTGATATGGGTAGAAAATATGAAATTTTTTCTCTGTACAGTGGAACCTCTACATACGAATTTAATCCGTTTCAGAACCAGCTTCGGATGTAGAAAATGTTCGGATGTCGAAACGAATTTTCCCATAAGAATACATTGAAATAGGATTAATCCGTGGTTGAGCCCAAAAACCTATGATAACTTCTTAATAAACTACTACACATAATTTTCCCATGAGAATAATGAACACTAAATTCGATAATAGACATGTAAATAAGAAGAATAGACATGTAAATAAGAAGAATTAGCAAAAAATGATAAATAAGAAACGGATTTTTAGCGTCACGTTACCTTAGAAACTCCAGCGCAGGTGTTGTTAGTCTTGCTACGCAGAGAGGAGACGGACGGGCGGCGAGGAGGTAGAGAGGTTAACTACGATAAACGTACACTACCGTAGCTTATTCTAACTTACACTAAGTGAACTTTAACATAACTTAGCTTTTTTTTTTTTATAATTTATATTTTTTTTTACATTTTCTTTTTTTCTTTTTGATGATTAATTTTAATCACTTTCACTCTCTACACTTAAAATTGATTGAATTTTTTTCTCTTCACTCTTTGCTGTTTTCTTTGAACCACTTCCTTCCTCTTCATCACGAGTTTGCTTCGTAGTTTTTTTAAAGAAGCTATCGATAGAAAGTTGCTTGGTACAGCTTTTCAGAATGTTTCGAAAATAAGTTAGGGAAACATCATCAAACTGCGCAACTACACGACAAACCTGCAATTTCTTTGGATGGTATTTGTCGATGAAGTCGACCACGTCTTGATATTTTCCTAACACCTCTTTTATTTGCGCGGAACTTATTGCAAGTTCACTCATGCTTTTCAATAATTCCTTGCTTTACTTCTAAAGAAAGCATTCCCTTATTCCTTTTCTCACCACTACCACTACCACTTGCGAAACTAAGCCTTTTAGGACCCATGATTTTCGTAAAATACCGTAAAAGGATGAACGTAAAAGATCCCGATTAAAACACAATTAATAGCAGAACGCACAGGGCCCAACCACACAAAGCCAACGAGAACAGAGGACTGACCCAAGCCACGCTAAGTTAGGGTCCCTCCGAGATTGAAGTGCTGCCTTCTATTGTCGGAAATGAAAAACACATCAGGCGCTATGAGCACCGACTATGCATACGAGTATTGTTTACTTCGGGTGTCGAAAAAAAAATTTGGGTGTAGAGTAGGAACGTGTTCGAATTGTACTTCGCTTGTCGAAAAATTCGGATACAACCGGTACGACGAAAATTGCTTACTTCGTGTGTCGAAATAAAATTCGGGTGTAGAGTCAAAAATTTGCTCGAATTTTACTTCGGATGTTGGAAAATTCGGATGTAGAGATTCCACTGTACTTGCCTCCAAATGATAATATTTTGTATGATAACTTAATGGAGGTGAACACGAGGGGAAATATATCATCAATTGTGGAAAATGAAGATGTGGGACTCCTTAATACAGGAGAGCCCACACACTTTCATGTCCAGACAGGTACCTTGTCATGTATTGACCTATCAATCGTAAGCTTTAATTGCCTTCTCGACTTCGATTGGAGGACATTAGATGATTGGCATACTAGTGATCATGCACCAATCATTATAAACACCAACAATGGTCCACCATTACAGAGATCGCCACGATGGAATCTTGACAAGGCGGACTGGGATAAATTTTGTGAGCTAAGCGAAATTGAGGGGGATGTAGGACAGGTTAAAAATATTGATGATGCCATAGACTTACTGAATGGAACTCTCCATACAGCAGGAGTCAACTCAATTCCCAAAACAACAGGGTTATTCAAACGACGACCAGTCCTGTGGTGGTCTTCAGAACTAATTGCCCTGCACAGAGCCACAAGAAGATCTCTAACACGATTGTGTAGACGCAGAACTGATCAGAATTTAATTATGTTCAAGAAATGTAGAGCACAGTTCCGTCGTGCCATGAAAGAAGCAAGGCGCCAGTCATGGATGTCTTTTGTTTCCTCCATAAATAGTAGAACACCACCATCTTCTGTGTGGGTGAAAGTAAAGAAGATAGCTGGCAAATTCACCCCCAACCCACCACCAGTGTTGAAGGTGAATGGTCAGTATGTAACTGAAGCAAATGATGTTAGCAATGCCCTGGCTAATCATTTTTCAAATGTATTCAGCAAGTATGAACGAGCCCCTGCTCATCAGTATAGGAGCCCCTGCTCATCAGTATAGGAGCATTGAAGAAAAGAAAATTTTAAATTTTGCAACAAGAAAGGAAGAGTCGTATAATTCTCCTTTCACTGAAAGAGAATTTGATTCCGCACTTGCTCATTGCAATGATACAGCCCCTGGACCCGATGGAATTCCATATGCAATGATAAAACATGTACATTTTAATACAAAGCTATTTATTTTAAGCATTATTAATAGAATATGCCTCAACTGAAAAGGAGTACAATTTAACCATAAAAGAAACACTTTCTGGTACAACTCAGGAACATAAATGGTGGTCTACCCTTAAATCTGCACTCTTTGGTGTAGATGCAACAGTTCCTCCTTTACTTAAACCAGATGGCTCAGTCACTCACTGTCCAAAGGAAAAGGCAACCCTTTTGGCTGATGTTTTTGACAGTAAACAGAGTAATGAAAAACTTGAACTTCCTCATTCCTGTTTTCCTGAGGCTAAACTAACTCGTGAGATTAAAGCTCTGCCGGTGGACCTTGATGCTTATGGAGGTGTAGACCCAAATGGTATTTTTCTTTTGTTTTTTATAAAGACAGCAGATTTCTTAGCTCCAAAGTTATCTGTTATTTTGCGCAAGTTAGCAAGAAGAGGAGCTTTAGCACTAGTTGGAGAATTGGTAATGTTACTCCTCTATGTAAATGTGTTTGTGGTAGCGCAAGTCCCACTGATTACTGCCCAATTTCCATAACTCCCATATTATCTAAAGTTTTTGAACGTCTTCGGGCAAAATGTCTTAATAGGTTTGCTGAAGGTAATGATCTACTCCCTAGTTTGCAATTTGGTTTTCGTAAAGGCCTTGGAGCATGTGATGCCCTTCTTACAAACTCCAATGCTGTACAGAAGTCCCTTGATTGTGGTTGGGAAGTTCGTATGATTGCCCTTGATTTTAGTGCTGCCTTTGACCGTGTTAATCATGAGGTCCTTGTTTTCAAACTGAAACAGTTGGGAGTGGGCGGGTCGTTTCTTAGCATTATTATTGATTTTTTAAGTAATAGATCTCAAAGAGTTGTTGTTGATGGGCACCATAGTGATTATAGGAATGTGATATCCGGTGTTCCACAGGGTAGTGTTCTTGGCCCATTACTTTTCATACTATATACACATGACATGTGGTTTGGCCTAGAAAACAAGCTTGTTGCATATGCAGATGATGCTACTTTCTTTGCATCAATTCCATGCCCTGAATGTAGATCTAGGGTTGGTGAATCCCTTAATAGAGATTTAGCTAGAATTAGTGCATGGTGCAAATTATGGGGTATGAAGTTGAATCCTAACAAAACTCAAAGTATGATTGTAAGTAGGTCAAGGACAGTGGCTCCTCAACATCCGGATCTCAGTATTGATAATGTTTCATTAAATATGTATGACTCTTTCAAAATTTTAGGTGTGATTCTCGACAGTAAATTTACTTTTGAGAAACATATAAGGTCTGTCTTCTTCAATTGCAAAAAAAATAGGCTTACTGAGAAAGTCTTTCAAGATTTTCGGTGATCAATCTATTCTGAAGAAGTGTTTTAATTCTTTCATTCTACCTTGTTTTGAGTATTGTTCTCCTGCCTGGTGTTCAGCTGCTGATTCTCATCTTAATTTGTTTGACAGAAACTTACGGTCTGTTAAATTTCTTATTCCTGATCTAGATATTAATCTCTGGCACCGTCGTTCAATTAGTTCATTATGCATGTTGTATAAGATTTTTCATAACTCTGACCATCCTTTACATTCAGATCTCCCTGGACAATTCTATCCTGTTCGTAATACTAGGCAGGCAGTTAATTCTAATAGCCAGGCCTTCTCCATCACGAGGCTCAATACTACGCAGTACTCTAGAAGTTTTATTCCAGCTGTGACCAAGTTGTGGAATGATCTTCCTAATCGGGTGGTTGAATCAGTAGAACTTCAAAAGTTCAAAGTTGGAGCAAATGCTTTTTTGTTGACCAGGCGGACATGAGTCTTTTTTTATAGTTTATTTATGACATATTTGTTTTTGATGTTGTTAATAGTTTATATATGACACGTCTGTTTTGACGTTGTTACTTATTTTAGAAGGATTTACTGTTAATTTGTTCTCTTCATTTATTTATTTCCTTATTTCCTTTCCTCACTGGGCTATTTTTCCCTGTTGAAGCACCTGGGCTTATAGCATCTTGCTTTTCCAACTAGGGTTGTAGCTTGGATAGTAATAATAATAATAATAATATGGCATGATCATAGTTACCCAAGTGTTTGGGAACTAGCCATTATTTTAGCCTTTTTAAAACCTGGTAAAGACAAGTTTTTAGCAGCAAACTATCGTCCTATTGCATTGACTTCTTGTTTATGTAAAATCCTGGAGAAGATGGTCAATGCAAGGCTGATGTGGTACCTTGAAATGAAAGGTATTTTATCATCGATTCAATGTGGATTCAGAAAAATGCACTCAACGACTGATGTGTTGATACGACTTGAGTCTTCTATTTGTGAAGCCTATGCTTCCAAACAACACCATGTGACAGTATATTTTGACCTTGAAAAGGCATATGATACTACATGGAGATATGGTATACTTAAAACCATTCATGAAATGGGATTGAGAGAAGAGCTGCCACTATTTATTCAGGCATTTCTTTCACATAGAGTTTTTCAAGTGAGAGTTGGGGAAACTCTATCACTGAGTAAGTGCCAGGAAAAGAAGGAGTTCCTCAGGGTAGTGTGCTGAGTGTAACCTTTTTGCACTTGCCATTAATGGGATATTCTCAGCCATTCCCCAGGATGTTCTCTCAACATTATTTGTGGATGATCTCTCCATATCATTTGCTGGAGCCAGAATGGCAATGGTTGAGAGAAAACTACACCTCTCAATTGACAAAATTATGCAGTGGGCCAATATGAATGGATATAAGTTCTCGACAAGTAAATCTACTATTGTACATTTCTGTCGTATCCGGGGAGCACATCCAGACCCGGATATATACATCAAAGGTCAACGGATCCCATGTGTAGGGGAAGCTAAATTTTTAGGTTTGATATTTGATTGTAGACTTACATGGGTTTCTCACTTAAAAGCATTAAAAGTTAAATGTGTTGAAGCTCTGAATATTTTAAAAGGGTTGTCCCATACATCATGGGGGGGGGGGGCAGACTGCAATACTATTTTAAAATTATACAAGGCCTTGATTTTTTCCAAAATTAGTTATGGATGCGAAATATACTCCTCAGCCACCCCAAGCTGGTTAAAAATATTAGATTCTATACATCATGCTAGTATTAGATTGTCCACGGGAGCCTTTAGAACCTCACCTATCACACGTCTCCTTGTTGATGCTGGGGAGTTGCCTCTGGACCTTTATCAAATGTCCTCTATTATTCGGTATTTGTTTAGATTGCAAAGACTCCCTAATTCTTTAGCCTTTCAGACTGCAAGCCTTGTAAGGCACTCAACATACTTTGAGTTGCACCCAAAATCTCCTCAACCTTTTGGGTTTCGGGTGAAACAATTATTAAACAATCTGAATATAATTAGAATTAAGGTGCTTCCATTCAAGGTATCATCAATGCCTCCATGGAAATTACCTGACGTATATTTTTGTAAATACTTTATTGGAGTTAAGAAGAATATGACTGACTTAGAATCCAGGTCTCTTTTTCTGGAACATGTTGCAGAGCATAGGGGATCGACTATTGGAGTTAAGAAGAATATGACTGACTTAGAATCCAGGTCTCTTTTTCTGGAACATGTTGCAGAGCATAGGGGATCGACTTTTATATATACTGATGGCTCCAAATCTGATGCTGGCGTTGGATTTGGAGTACTGTACATAGTAAGGATTTTAATTGTAGAGGTGCACTTCCTATAACAGCTTCCATATTTACTGCCGAACTGTATGGCATACTAACCGCTGTTGAGAAAATAGCTTTGGAAAAGGAGGGTAATTTTACAATTTTTAGTGATGCAAGGAGTGTCCTTCAAGCTTTAGAAGTTTTTAATTCTAGTAATCCTGTAGTTTTGAAGATTTTAGAATGGCTTTATGTTATTGGACGGAGAGGTATAACAGTTCGATTTTGTTGGGTTCCAGCACATGTAGGTGTGTCTAGGAATGAGAAGGCAGATTTACGGGCAAAGAATGTGGCATCAGAGTTGTTATCAAGGAGGTATCCCATTCCCTGTAATGATTTCGTACCTTACATCAAGAAATTGGTTTGTAATAAATGGCAACAGCACTGGGATAGTCAAGATGGCTATAAAATGAGGGAAGTAACAAATATCATATCACCTTGGAGGTATAACATGATGCCCCGAAAATGGAAGACGACTCTTAGTCGTCTCCGTATTGATCACACACGGTTGACACACGAGTTTCTGCTGAAGGGCCAACACCAACCGTATTACGAGGATTGTTTAGTACCTTTAACAGTGAGGCATTTTTTGAAAAAATGCCCTAATTTTACTAACTTGAGAAATAGATATCTGTTTGAGGCTCGAGGTGAGGATGGCAGGCTCATCCTTGTCAAGATTCTTGGACATGATGTGTCCTACTATGCGAGCGGAATTTTTAGATTTATTTCAGAAGCAGGTCTTCTGTAAACTATTCAACTATTATAATGACTTCTTAACTTATATGGTATAAATTGAATTCTCTTTTATTTTACATATATAATAAATGCTATCGGCATCAATGACCTTAGATGTCAGAATGCCAGAAAACTTTCAGTCAATCAATCAATCAATCAATCAGAATCCGGGAGTATCGGACCCTCGGTTCGACTCCTTCCGGGTTTCTAGTCTCCGTCTTGTAACAGATGACCCAGACCATCTCCTACTATGCCCAGTAAGGAGTTTGAGGCTATATCTGAAAAGAACGGCAGCAATCCGTCCTCATGTGCCAGTTTTATTCGTTAGCACAGGGAAGAATAAGAGGAGAGTCACTAAGAACACCATCTCGGCATGGATTCGTAGGGTGATTCATCTGTCCCTGAATTCAGACCCTCCTCCGTAACGTCGCCCTAGAGCACATGATGTAAGGGGCATAGCTACGTCCCTGGCCTTCAAAAAGAATTTTTCAGCGATGCAGGTCCTTTAAGCTGGGGTGTGGAAGGGGCAGACAACCTTCACAGCCCACTACCTGCAAGATGTGACCCGGAGCCTCGATACGTTCTCTATCTGCCCTGTGGTGGCTGCACAACAGCTGGTTTAAAACTTGAAGCTCCTTATTGGACTAGTAGCAGAAGGTTGAGGGCTTTGTTACCCGGTTTTAGTCTGCATGAATGAAAATGTTTGACTGGCCCTTAATCTTTTCATCATCATCCCCTCTCTTGTGGAAAGCAGCATCCTGGGTTTTCTGCATAGCTGACCTCAAACCACTGCAGGTAAACCATGTTCCCTTGTGTTCCTAGTATTAAGTTAATACTGTAATTTCCCCATACCCTGACGAGGTGGTATTGGGAGAGTCCTAGTGTAAGTTTCCACCAAAGGAATTTCAGGTCAACTTCCTAGGATGAGTCACACTTCATTATACCTTCACACACAGCTTGCGTAGGCCGCAGTCCTTGCGTAGCAAGGTTCTAGCGAGATGCAGGGACTCCTTATTTCTTGGGTGCTGACACACTCAAATAATGAGCCCCCAGGCAAAGCCAAAAAGGCAGTACTGGCTGGGACGGCCACCCTTCCTAATGGGTGAGTCACCCCTATTAAATAGCGTGGGTTGTATGTCAGTTAATTTGTATTTTTCCTAACTATACAAACCTTAGCTATTTAATCAAACTTGCCTGCCAGCCCTATCCCCCTTGAAGTCCTACCTCCAAGCAAAGTGAGCTCAAGCACAGGTGTGTGTGGTGGGGGGAGGGGGTAGGAAGCTACCCTCCCCTAACCCCGCTAACTAGCGGTGTGGGTAGTAAACCCTCGTTAAATTTTAATGGTTCGTCATTTCAGCTACACCGTAAGTAATACCCTCTATTAAATAGCCAAGGTTTGTATAGTTAGGAAAAATACAAATCATCTAGAAATGTGTAATTTTCCTCTTCTTACTCTACCTTCTTAACGAGAGAATCCCTTGATGAAGTCATTGAGCTTCAGCACGGCACATCATTCCTGCACTTAAGCATGGTGACAGGCAAGAGGGCTCTTGAAATTGGGGAAATTGCTCCCCCAGTTTGAATCTAAATTTCCCTCATTTACATCATTCTCTTCTGAATATTACTTCGACCTTCTCCTAATATTATAAACTTTATTTCAGGTTGCTGTCCCAACTCTATGAGTAAAATTCTCATATGTATATGTGTATATATGTACATATATATGTATTTTTTTTTCTAATGTCATGGATATTTCTACATCTTCTATTATCGCTGGCATGGAGGTTTCAGTATCCGTTATTGTGGCCTGCTTTGATGAATGGGAGGAGGTGTCACGGTTGGGAGGTATTTGTGTGCAAAGCTATATATGAGAGTTTTGTATGATCTCAGCCATCCCGAAGATGGTTTGGACTTTTCTGGCGGAACTATTCTCAAGTGTTGGGTTTTCAGAATCCTGGGGGGATCCAATGTTTGGGGTAGGACACTCTGCTTTTGGCTGGAAGCCCATGAGTACAGATATTTTCTTGGTCTCAGTCCTAAAGGTGAGTTGGGCTTTCACCTGTTCCTTTATATCTGTTTTGATGCAATACTTCGGGTAGGGTATGGAGTGGACCATAGTGGAGAGTGCAAATATCCTTTCTGATGTGTGATACCTTAGTATCCTTGAGCAGGTAAATCAAACTCTTCTTTCTAATCTCAACCCTGTCTTATGGACGCTTCATACAATAGACCCCCATCCCCTGGATATGCTAACCCTCCCCCGGCATTTGGGGCAAGTGACACTCAACTTCATCCCTAAGTTCATTGCTAAGACTCAGAATCTGGCTCTAGCAGATCATAGATTTGGGCCCTTCTGGATTGAGTCTCTGTACTGTAACAAATGACCGAGATAAATTGTAATTGTATCTTAAATGCACTGTTCAAGCTCAACGGCAGACTTGCTCCCACTTGGCTGTAGACCTAGAGCTCATAACATCAAGGGTTTTGTCACATCCCTGTTGTTCAGAAAGAACTTCAATGTGATGCAGGTCAGACAGGCAGGCGTGTGGAAATGACAGTCAACGTTCACTGCCCATTACCTGCAAGACATAACACACGGGTGCCTGGACACATTCTCTGTAGGTCCTGTGCTGGTTGCTCTAAACATGATAAAAAACACTTCAGCTCTCTCGTAGGACACGTAGCAGTCGGTTAAGGGAAGATGTTACTTAGTTTAAAGTCTTGTGCGAAGATGTGTATGACTGGCCTTTTTATCTTTCATTATCCCTCTCTTGGGACTTAAATAAGCCGAAGAACTCTACAAGCTAACATTTTCTGACTGTAGGTGGGTATCATCAATCCTTGTGTTTGCTAATATATGCATGTATATTGTTACGCCCCTTATCTCCTAGCAATTACGGTATCGGGTAACATCCTGATAAGAAAACATAACTCCAAGTAAAGTCGTACCTTAGTGAGTCGTATTGCTTACTGGTCCCACCTTCACATTATTGCTTAGGCCATCATCTCTCATTAGGTTAGCTAGTTGATAGGTTGTGCTCTTCCATGTATCATACGAAGCATAAGAGTCACACCCCGGGTCAGTGACCTGACAGTTGGTCTTGGAATTCCACCGACCTAAACGTGAGTATCCTTAGCAAAGAGCTGAAAGGTTTGTATTTGGTGCCGGAACAAATGACAAATTTGGAAATAATTTGTATTTTTCCTAAGCATACAAACCTGATGCTCTTTACGCATACTAGCTGGCTGTCACCTACCCCCAGGCATTTCTGCCTGCAATTACAAAGTGGCTTGTGTTGGCTACTGCGTGTGTGAGCTCAGTGGTTGGTGTACCCCCTGCTAACAAAAGGAGGGTAGTGGCACGTTGCTAAAAGTTTTACAGTTAGTTTCAGCGGTCGCTGAAATTTATATCCATTTTAAAGAGCTTCAGGTTTGTATTAGTAGGAAAAATACAAATTATTTTGAAATTTTAAGTATCTAACTTCCCTGGTAGTTACATATACTGTATATAGCTTTATCCCATTGATTCGTCGCGCGCACGGCAGAAATTAAAAATTCGCGGCAATCGCCGATAGGTGGACAGGTGATCATACCTGTGCTCCCTCTATCCAGGTACCTGGAACCATTCCCATTTGTCCTCAGAAATTCCCTGCTGTCATTCTAGCAACACATTGGAAATTTGCTCTACTTTGTTTGGGTTTGCTTTAACTACAAATTGGTGCAGTACCCATTGCATTTTTTTTGGTTGATAGCTTTCGCTGATATTGGATTTTCCTTTCTTTTTCACACGAATAAGATAGTTGTTCCAACACGGAGTACTTACCTCGAACTACTTTCTTAGGAGTATCTGGGATTCTCCTCCCAACCGACCAGAATTTTGTGTAGTTTCCTCTATCTCCGTTTTCTATAGTGGGTCCCTCTGTGGCGGATGAATACGCGCCCTGAGGCGACCCGGGTCAGCGAGAGCGCGTGGCCAGGTCTCGGTCACCAGTAAGTTTCTGGCCGCGGCGTGATTAACATCTCGCCGCTCTCTGATCCCGTGCGACCCTTTGTGTCCCCATGCGGTTCCCACATGTTTAGCGTTCACCTTATATTCTTTTATCCACCTCTTTCTCCTGCGTTGTGTTGCTTGGTGCTTTAGTGTGCGATTATGGAGCATCCACGTCGTTGCCCCGTGCCTAATGCCGGTAAATCTTGTGGTGTGTTCTTCTCTAAGCCGGAGGTTGATCCCCACACCTTGTGCTCATCGTGTTGGGGCAGTGTGTGTGCCCCGTCCGCCATGTGTCCGGAGTGCGAGTCTTGGCCCGAGATCCAGTGGGCGCTCTACGGGACCAAGAAGAAAAAGGCGTCCAAGAGATCCCCCAAGAAGGAGAGCACCTCCTCGCCCTTGGCGTCGCCCACGGCTCCGTCGGAGAAAAGTTCCCCGTCACTTTCCCCTACCCATAGTAGGGGACGAGGTAAGTCCGTTGCGGGGAAGCGGCCCATTGCCGATCCCCATGAGTCTGATGCTCCTGATGTGGGGGATGTTGTGTCTGTGCAGGCGTGGGGGGGGGCCTGATGGGGGCCGGGAGTGTGCTCGGGAGACGAGGTTCTGGTGTCTACATGGCCCGTCTCTTCCGAAGACCTGATGTTGGGGAAGTCTGCTGCAGCCCCTTCCCCTGCATCGTGGCTGTGCGTTTCAGGTGCTTCAGCAACCGGGGGAGAAGCGGACAAAGAGAGTCCGCCGGCATGCTCGTCGAATCTGGACTCCATCGCATGGACGGCCCCTAAGATGACCTTTAGGTACCCGATGCGGCTAGAAGAGGAGTTTGACAGCTGGTTCGGCCCCAAGAAGAATGTGCGGTCTCCCCTGGCGCCGTCGTCGACGCTCCCCTCACGTCTTTCTGCAGCCGCCCTCACCGTTGGAACGACACGAGGATCCCCTAGCAGCATCGGTCGTATCGGAAGATTCAGCGGGCTCGTCTTCCTCCCCGTCATCTTCTTCACTTTTGTCAGATTCGTCGGACTCGTCCTCTTCAGAAGATTCGGGTCCCAGGGACTCTAGGAAGAAGCGGGACAGGTCCCGTAGGAGGAGGTCTCGCTCGCGATCAGCCCCTTCCAGGAAACGTGCCAGGACCTCCAGGAGGAAACATAGGAAGGGCTGTTCATCTAGGGATAAGTGGGTCCGAGTTACCATCCCACGCAGCGAGCTCCTCAAGGTAGCGTCCGCTCTAGGCTCTTCTGGGTGGCTCCCTAGAGCCACTTCATCACCCTCGTGACAGGGGTCCTCCTGTAGGTGCGCCCGTCGCCCGATGTCGTCGAATCAAGTATCCTTCGCCAAGCCTAAGTCTGGGAAGGTACCGGCTCCATCCGCCTAGTGGGAAGAGCCGCTCCTTCGGCCCGGCAGCATGGCCCCGGCTCCCGGTCCCATGGCATCTCTTCCCAAGTGCCAGGACTAACCGGAAAATCTTGGTAGGTCCACGGCTCGATGGAGCTCCGTGGGAGGGAATAGACCCATGACGGCTACTCCCGTCCCAGCGGATACGCCCGTACTGCAAGTCTCCGCGTCATCGGTACGGCGGGAGAGAAAGGATCTGGCTTCCCACGCGGCTCCATCCATGACCGATGAGGCACCCCACGTGGATGACTAAGTAGCGGAAGGCCTTATAGAAGGAGGAGAGTGCTCCTCTGATGACGTCTCCTCCTACCGGAAAGTGCACGCGCTCATCAGAAGGCACCGCAGGCTGAACGATCCGAAACCCTCGACGGAGCAGGCCTGGCTCTCCGGTCTGGGCAGGTTAGTGGACAACCCGGTTCAGCAGAAGCTGAACCTAGTCCTTCCTCCAGCGCCGGACGTGAAGCTAGAGATGGACCACATTGACAGATACATCGCGAGCCAAGCGGACGCCCCCAAGAGCCACGGGTCCTCCAGGCTGCTTCCGGGCATTAGAACACAGAAACGGTTCTACGTCCCAGACGGTCGCCGGGGGGGGGGGGGGGGGGGTGTGGGGGGGGTGCGATTGAGGCGGCGATAGCCACGTTGAATCAAGGGAGTGCAGAAGACAGGGCCTCTTCTGCCCCAGTGTGTTTCTCGCCAGCAGAAGCCTCTATGATGGAGGACATGGCCCAAAACTAGTGGGTTCCCAGTCCTCCCATGACCTCTCCATACCGGAGAACCAGATTTTGTTGCGGGAACTGATCAGCTCAGGGGGAAAGGCGATGAAGTTCCTCACATTCCAATCCCTCACGCAGACGGCTAACTGGGTCCTACGGAAAAGAGACACCGTCCTTAATAAGTTACTCCGTAGGCTACCTGAGCGAGAGACGAGGTGCCTGAGGAGCTCCCCGGTGTGGGGCAATTCCTTCTTCCTTCTGAAGACAGTCGAAGAAGTGATGGAGAGAGTCAGGAAGTTCAAGGAGGCAGGAGAGCCCAGGCCCCCAACTGCAAGGCGTCTGGCACATAGGAGATCCGCACCAGACGGCCCCCACTCCTCGCCAGTCCAGCCTAGAAGAGATTCCCCGTTGGTTTCCTGGCATCAAGCCTCGCAGCCCTCCCGTAGGGGAAGCTCGACCCACAGGCCTTCTTTAGGGTCTCCTACCCCAACTCTAGGAGAGGGCGTTCCAGCCGCGCGTCCAGGAGAAGGTAGGGAGAGAGGCCCCCTACTCCTGCCGAAGCCTCAGGTAGGGGGATGCCTCAAATACTCTTGGCTAGCTTGGCGGGACTACGGAGCGGATCTGTGGACCGTAGCAGTCCTGAGGGACAGGTATAGGCTACCCTTCCTGGAGGACCCGCCCCCTCTAATTCCAGACCGACAGGCGGAGTGGTTGGCGCCTAAGGACCCCTGAAAGAAGGCGGCATTACAGGAGGAAGTGTCGGCCATGATCGCCAAAGGGGCGTTAGAACCAGTCAAGAACCCCAACCCAGGGTTCTACAGCAGACTCTTCCTGGGGGTAGGAGGCCGGTCATAGACCTGTCGGCCCTCAACAAATTCATATGCAAGACCGACTTCAAGATGGACACCCCGAAGTCGGTAATGGCAGCCTTGAGGGAGGGGGACTTCATGATGTCCCTAGACCTCAAGGACGCCTATTTTCAGATCCCTGTCCACCCCTTCAGCAGGAAGTTATACGAATTTTCAATTCGTACACAATACTTTGTGCTGCAAGTAGTCTCTTTCAGCATCATCATAATCCTCATCATCATCATCATCATCATCATCAACATCATCATCACACGTGATAAACAGGCCAGGGTGAAATGGGGTACTCAAGCATTGCAATACAGGACCCTTTGCTTCGGGCTGTCGACAGCTCCTCATGTCTTCACGCTAGTCATCATAACAGTCTCGGTCTGGGCTCACGAACAGGACATCTGCCTGATTCGTTACCTAGATGACTGGTTGTTACTTTCAGCCTCAGAGGGAGTACTGAGGGAGCAAGGCGCGGAGCTTCTATGGTTCTGCAAGGACTTGGGTATAACCATCAACCTAGAAAAGTCGCAGCTGATACCCTCCTCCAGGACAGGGCTGGGGAGTCGGGACTGAACATCCGACTCCGACTCCGACTCTGACTCCTATAATTTTTTAGAACCGACTCCGACTCCAATTTAAAAAAAATAAGAATAAGTAAATATTTTTGTATAATTTTCTTATTTTATGTTGCCTAATAGTCAAAATAGCATTTCATCATTACTAGCCTACTAGCCTAGTAAGTAATTGTTTTATTGAAAACATTTCACGTAATTTCTTGGATTCAGCTTTTTGTAGGTTACACGAAACTGTAATCAAAACACCCGTCATTTCGAGATGTTTACATATAAATAATGACTTAATTCTAAAATTATTCATATACGTGATGCATAAAACTATGAATCAGTAACAACTACCTTTTAAATGGCTAATGGTTATTAAATGAATAGTTAATCATGAAATAAACTTTAATGTCCAGAGACTCGTGCGTGGAGAGAACAGCTGATCGCATGTATAATATTATTGTTTTGGTTTGGCATATGGACGAGAAATGGCAAGAGCTATATGTGTTTCCCAGTGACTTCCTTTATTGGAGAGGGTGTTAAAGAAAACAACGGGTAATATGAAACGGCTTTTGAGCGACTTTAAAAAAATGTGACTTGGGATACCAAAAGAGAAAATTTCTCCAGGGCTAAAATTTCATTTTTGAGGAGTCGGAGTCAGAGTCGGTGGAATTTTACCGACTCCGACTCCTCTAGTCCATAAATTGGCCTCGACTCCGCCTCCAACTCCTCGACTCCGCCTCCAACTCCTCGACTCCGCCTCCAACTCCTCGACTCCGCCTCCAACTCCTCGACTCCGCCTCCAACTCCTCGACTCCGCCTCCAACTCCTCGACTCCGACTCCCCAGCCCTGCACCAGGATGACCTACCTGGGGATGGTTCTAGACACCCAGTTGGCGCGGTCCTTCACCTCCTCAGAGAGGTTGGAAAATCTAGACCGGGTAATTCGCCCCTTCCTAGCAACCCTTCCGAGGAGAGCCAAAGACTGGCAGAGGTTAGTGGGCCACCTGGTGTCGTTGGAAAAGTTAGTCCCCCGGGGGAGACTCAAACTTAGAGTGGTTTAGTGGAACTGAAAAGAATTATGGACCCCGGGGGAGTCCCTGCACAAGATAGTCACGGTGTCCTCAGAGACTAAGGAGACCCTGAAGTGGTGGCACGACAGGACTAACACTCTCAAGGGAATGTCCTCGGGATCGATCCCCCGGAGATGCTGTTATTCACGGACTCATCGAAGGAGGGGTGGGGAGCCCATCTTCTCGATGAGTCGGCGAAGGGGAAGTGGTCCCCCGAGGAAAAGAACCTTCACATAAACGTCCTAGAACTGATGGCCGTTCAAAGGGCATGCGTAGAATTCGTCCACCTACTCTGGGGAAACACTGTGGCTCTGATGTGCGACAATGCCTCCGTGGTAGCCTATGTGAAAAAGCAAGGAGGACTAAAGTCAAAGGATTTGTGCAGTCTCACGACAGAGTTCCTGGAATGGGCCTCAAAGGAACTGATCGAGGTCACAGCCAGGTTCATTCCAGGAAAGCGGAACGTTTTAGTCGACGGCCTCAGCAGGATGGGCCGAGTGGTAGGGTCAGAGTGGTCCCTGCACCCAGAAGTGGCTCAGACACTCATCCTGAAGTTGGGTTCACCAGTAATGGACCTCTTCGCCACAAAACTCAACGCACTGCTCCCCGTGTTTTGTTCTCCTGTGCCAGTTCCAACAGCAGCATTCGAGGATGCCTTACAACACCCTTGGGACAACCTCGACGTGTATGCCTTCCCTCCCTTTGGGATGCTCAGACAAGTCCTCAACAGAGTGAGACAAGCAAAGAACCTGTGGATGTCTTTGGTAGCGCCCTGGTGGCTGGAGAGAGAATGGTTCGCGGACCTAAAGGAACTGGCGTGCCTCCCACCATGGCTCCTTCCAGACAGGGAAGACCTCCTCCGCCAACCCCACTTGCAAAGGTTTCACGAAAACCCTCGGTCCCTCCGCCTACACGCGTGGAGGTTATCGAGGGGCTCATAAGGAAGGATACTCGTCGAAGACCGCAACAAGGATGTCGGGTTACCTGAGACGGTCCTCAGTTGCAGTGTATCAAGCGAAATGGACCACTTTTACTAAATGGTGCACCTCGCAGAACATCAGGCTTTTGGAGGCCTCCATTCATAGAATAGCAGATTTCCTTGTCTATCTGAGAGACGACGTAGGCATGTCTATCCCAGCCATCAAAGGTGTCCGAGCTTCCTTGGGCCAGGTCTTCCTCATCAAGGGTCTAGATCTAGGAGCTTCCCGACAAATCTCGATGCTCGTCAAGAGCTTCGAGCAATCGTGTTCTCCCCGTGCCTCTAGAGTGCCGCAGTGGGACGTGGCCAGAGTTTGGAAGGCTCTGTGTGAGCCGCCCTTCGAGCCCCTCAGGGACATTCTAGACAGAGAGCTCAACCTCAAGGCGGTCTTCCTTCTAGCCCTGGCATCATCTAAGAGAGTGAACGAACTCCATGAGTTGTCGTACGAGGTCTCGCGCACGAAAGGTTGGCGAGAGTTAAGTTTCAAGTTCCTGCCCGACTTAATAGCCAAGATGCAGAACCCAGCTTACTGGGACCCTAGGTTCGAGGGTTTCTCTCTGCCAGCGATTCCGCGATCGGACAACCCGAGGGATTTGTTACTGTGCCCGGTCAGGGCAGTTAGAAAATACCTGGGAAGGACAGCCAGATTTCGATCTGGGGTCAAGAGTCTGTTCGTCTCCTCGGGCGTGGTGAAGAAAGCAGTGTCCAGGAATACTGTCTCCTTCTGTTTACGACAGATGATTATGAGAGCCTTTGATAGTACTGGAGTCTCCCTACCGGGTAAGCCGAGACCCCATGATATTAGGGGCCTGAGCACTTCGCTGGCCTTCGAGAAGAACATGGCTGTGGGCCAGATCCTGAAGGCGGGCACATGGTCCAGGCAGTCCACCTTTACGGCCAACTACCTTAAGGACTGTACTAGAAAGTCTTTGGACGGCTTCTCTATTGGTCCGGTCATTTCTGCGCTCCAAAAGATTTAAGGTTGAAGCCCCTGGGAAGCCGTGGAAAGTAAGTCCAAGCAACACAAGTTCCTTCCATACCTTTTCCCCCCCTTATCCCTGCTTCCCCTCCATTCCCTTTATTCCTTACCCCTGCCATGTGGGAAACGTTCAGATGGAAGTGCCTATGTCCGGAGATCCTTACAGAGGTAAGTTACTTAGACACTAAATATTTTTTTGCGTAGTTTTCCCCAAGTCTCATATTCCGTTTTTGGGTCAGAAGAACCTAGCCTCCTATCTAGGTTCAATCTTTATTATCCAGCCGGTCTTTCGGCCCGTAAGACCACCCCCGCCTCCTAAAGTATAAGTCTCCTAAGAAAGTAGTTTGAGGTAAGTACTCCGTGTTGGAACAAATCACAAATTTTAAGTAATTTATATTTTTCCTTACAGTTCTTACCTCGAACTACTTTCGGATTATGGCCCGCCCGTCCTTCCCTGAGTGTCTAACAGGACTTTGATACCATATCTATCAAGAACTTACTTTGTGACCGAGACCTGGCTACGCGCTCTCGCTGACCCGGGTCGCCTGCGGGGAAACTACACAAAATTCTGGTCGGTTGGGAGGAGAATCCCAGACACTCCTAAGAAAGTAGTTTGAGGTAAGTACTGTTAGGAAAAATACAAATTACTTAAAATTTGTGATATTTTGTTGGTCCGACTTGGACAGTGTATTTTAACTTGTTTTCTGGATTTTTAAGATGGCTGCCTCTGTTGTTAGATTTTGTGTGAAGGGTTGCAAGACCGGCTTCCAAAACCTGCTCTTGATCCCCACAATGTATGTAAAAATGCAGAGGGCATGTGTGTACTTTGGGAATATGATCGCTATGTTCGTAAACTTGAAAGGGATAGGATCAGGAATTTTTCCCCCTACTGTTAAAACTAACGAACCAACTCTTAAAGACATGATGGTGGAAGGAAATCATTCCGCCAGCACAATGACATCACAAATAATGTGACGTAAACTCTACGAAGAATGACTTGCAAATATGTAAATTAATTTCTTTTTCTTGCAAGGAATATAAAGAAAATACTAACTTACAAAGCATAAGTATTTAATTTTTATAATGTTAGGGAAATATATTATTTTTAAGTAAATATTTGTCCTATTAGTATACTTTCTTTAGTTAATCATCGATCTATTATCAGAGACTAAACTAGCGTACAGTCAATTTACGCTACGTAGTACTCATGACGATCGTTACAGTTCCACAATACTTTTGTATCGTTATTTAATATTTTGATATTGGGAATTCTAATATTAATCTTATAGCCTATTGAATGCTCATTCTAACCCTTGGCAAAAGAGTAGAATCTCTCGCAGCGGGCAGGTCTAAATTATGGTCTGATGTGAAAGAGTTAAAAGTGCTAGTTTCATTGCTTAAATCAGTGCAGTGGAGGGTGTGGCTGCTCGTCCTGTCGTTCTCCTAGCCCTGGACCTCTTCCATGCTCCCCAATCCCTGGGAGAAGGAATGTCGACAAGCGAAGGGAGGCGAGAGGCGTTAGCCCCGAGCAGTCGTTCCCTCGAGTTTACCTGTTGAGGCTTCCCAGGACGCTCGCCCCCGCTATGGGAAAGGCGAGGTAAAAGTGTTATCTTCGCCGTCGGATGACGCAGCTCTCAAACGAGGCTGGCGTCTTACGTTTTTCCCTTCCTGCTAGAGAAGTAAGAGCCTCAGACATATGAACCGAGCGTCGAGATCGCGAACGTCATAGTTCCGAGCGTCAAGATCGCAAACGTCATAGTTCCGAGCGTCAAGATCACAAACGTCATAGTTCCGAGCATTAAGATCGTGAACGTCATAGTTCCAAGCGGCAAGATCGCGAACGTCATAGTTCAGAGCGTCAAGATCGCGAACATCATAGTTCCGAGCGTCTAGCGTTGGAACAACGTGATGCTAGGCGTCATGATATTGGACTTCTTGTCGATAGAAGTCAGGATAAGACCGGAGTTAGGACAGCGAGACACGGACTCACCGCAAGTTACAGCGCTCATAGACGCTCCATCGCAGCAAGCTGAACTCGTATCGGGAGGTGACTAGGATCGTGACGCTCCCTCGCAGCATGCTGGACGCCTGCATGACGCACGCAAGTATGACACTCCCTCGCAGCATGCTGGACGCATGCATGACGCTCCCTCGCAGCATGCTGGACGCATGCATAACACTCCCTCGCAGCATGCATGACGCACGCAAGCATGACGCACACAAGCATGACGCTTCCTCGCAGCATGCTGGACACATGCATGACGCACGCAAACAGGACGAGGCTTGTGATCCCCCCATTCGTTCAACATCGGAAATCTCCAATCTTTTGGAAGAGATCTCAGAGGAGAAAACGCAAGAAACTCTTCATGAGGCGGATCTGTAAAGATTACTTGCGGTATTGGTGGACTTATTTCTGAATAATTTTCAGCAGGCTGTTCCTCGGAGCCTACCCTCATAGTTTATGAAGGGTAGACCCCAGAAGTCTTCCTCCTTCAAGAAGACAGTTTTAGCCAGATCGGTGAAGAGGGCTTTTTCGACGTTGAACGACTGGATTTTGAAGAAAAAGGAACAGGGAAGGACAACCTTTTCCTTACCCCCAACGAGATTGGCTTCTAGATCTAGTGTGTGGTACGAGACTGGGGAGGCTCTCGGCTTGGGAGTTCCTGCCTCTTCCCAAGGGGACTTCTCCAGACTCATGGACCCCTCGCGTAGAACAGCCATGTCTAAGACTAAAGTTATGTGGTCCACATTGGAAAATGACCACTTGCTGAAATACGTCTTCAGGACAATTGAAGTCTTCAGCTTGATGGACTGGACTCTCGGAGCCCTCGTAGATGTTACGAACGAGAAGAGCGAGATGCGAATGCACCTTTTTGCCTGTCTTGATAAAGCTATGAGGGACGGGACAGTCGAACTCACAGCCCTTTTCACAGCAGGTATTATTAAGAAAAGAGCTATGCTGTTTCTCTCCTGTCATCAGGAGTGACTGTCGCTCAGAGAGCAGAGCTCTTGTATGCTCCCTTGACCAAATAGTTCTTCCCTTCAGAGCTAGTGAAGGAGTTAGCGGCAGCTCTTGCGCACAAGCAACGCAAGATCTGATTACAAGGACTGCAAGGAAAGTTCTTCCGGCAAACTTTTTAGCCAGGAAGGAGATGGAAGCTCCTCCCACGTGTCAGCCCTTTCGGGGGAGAGCCCCTTTGAGAGGAAGCCAGAGAATGGCTGCTGGAGGGCAACCTCGCAAAACCCCAAACAGCAACCGAAACCCATAAAGTGAACTTAACAACCTTCAGACACAAGTGGGAGCCATATTATCCCACTACTGGCAAGAGTGGAGCCAAAAGGTAGCGGACGATTGGACAGTTGAAGTACTGAAGGAAAGATACAAATCCCCTTCCTAAGGAAGCCCCCTCTTTCGCCAGAGCCGTTAGAGTTGACAGCTACATACTGTACTCGGGGAGCAAAGCAGCAGCTCTTCAAGAGCAGGTAAACCAGATGCTGTCAAAAGCAGCAATAGAAGTGGTAGAGGACCCCTCATCAGAGGGATTTTACAACAGACTATTTCTGGTACACAAGAACTCGGGGGATTGGAGACCCCTTCTGGACGTAATTCCACTGAAAAAGTATGTGAGAAAAGTCAAGTTTGCTATGGAGACATCTGCATCAGTCCTAGCAGGCACCAGACAAGGAGACTTGATGGTGTCGATAGACCTGCAGGACACGTATTTTCACATCCCAATTCACCCAAACTACAGGAAATAGCTCAAATTTTTACATCACGCAACAACTTTTCAGTTCAGAGCACTTTGTTTTGGACTAAGCAATGCCCCTTACGTTTTCACACGAGTGGTATCGAACGTGGCTCTCTGGTTACATCTGGAAGGGGTACGAATATCGATGTACCTGGACGACTGGCTAATCAGAGCCAGGTTGCAAGAAAAGTGTCTGGAGGATCTACAAGTGACTACATCTACTTCCACTTCAGTTCCATCTCTCAAGGTATTGGACAAGAGACCAAGACCTAGAGACGTGGATTTCGATCCCTCTGGGAGTCAGGAATCAGTTGAGTTGGTGGGACGACCCCAACAAGCTACTAGAAGGCTTCGAACTTCATCAGAAGGGCGAGATCTCGGGTCTATGGGAAGACTCTCCGAAGGAATGGCACATGAATGTGAATGAACTGGTGGCCATTCATCTAACACTAATACACTTCCAGGAAGAGGTCCAAAACAAGTTAGTACAGGTCAATACAGACAACAGACAGCGCTGGCCTACATCAGGTAACAGGGAGGCACTTGTCCGGATTCCCTTTACGAGGCAGCAAAGATCTCCTGCTGTGGGCAAAAGCAAACAATATAACTCTGATAACCCGCTTCTTAGAGGGAGAGAAGAATGTCAGAGCGGATCTTCTCAGCAGAGGAAAACAGGTTCTCACGACAGAATGGTCCCTACATCACGAGGTGTGCAGCAGGCTTTGGAATCTGTGGGGAGAACCATCAATAGACCTCTTTGCGACGCAGAGAACAAGAGGTTACCTGTATGCTCTCCAGTCCCAGACCAGGAAGCAGTGGCAGTGGACGCCTTCCTCATGGAGTGGGAAGGACTAGACACGTATGCCTTTCCCCCCATTCAGGATCCTAGACAGAGTCATGAAGAAGTTCAGGAAGTCGAACAACGCCCGCATGACCATGATAGCTCCGTTTTGGCCCATGAGACCCTGGATCACAGAAGTGATGGAGTGGCTCGTAGACACCCCCAGATCATGACCTTGTCGGAACGATCTACTCAGACAGCCACATATAGAGAGATACCATCAAAATCTCCTCGCTCTCAATCTAACTGCCTTTCGACTATCAGAAAAACTGGCAAAAGCGAAGGGCTTTTCGAGGGAAGCTGCATGAGCAATCGCGGGAGCGAGGAGGACGTCCACAATCAAGGTGTACCAGTCAAATTGGGACGTGTTCAAGGAATGGTGCAGAGTTCACAACATTTCCTCTTCCAGTACCTTTCTAACTCAACTGGCAGATTGTCTGTTACACTAAAGAACCCAAGAGAAAGTAGCAGTATCAACCATCAAGGGATACCCCAGCATGCTAGCTTTTGGCTTCCGTCACAGATATATTGACGTGTCGGGAGACAAGGGTCTCTCGGACCTCATAAGATCTTTTGAGACAGTTAAGAGAAAGGACAACCCAACCCCCTCTTGGAATTTGGAATGTAGTCCTGATGTTTTTAACCTTGAGCAGGTTTGAACCTCTCGACAAGGCTTCGTTGAAGGATCTCACTAAGAAGACCCTATTCCTTGTTGCGTTGGCAACAGCCAAGAGGATAGGAGACTTGCAAGCCTTAAGCAAAAATGTAGGCTTCAATGGAGAGAATGCAGTCTGCTCGCTGCAACTATGTTTTCTCGCCAAGAACGAGAATCCTTCACAGCCATGGCCCAGATCCTTTACCATGCCAGGGTTAACTCATTTAGTAGGACAGGAAAAGGAGAGAGGCCTTTGTCCAGTGAGTGCCCTAAAATTTTATTTGCAGAGGACCAAAAACATGAGAGGACAGGCAGACAACCTCTGGTGCTCGGTGAAGAAACCTTCGTTACCCTTGTCAAAGAATGCACTAGCGTTCCTTTTCAAGAATTTAAGGGAAGCTCACCAGAAATGTGACGAGAAAAGCTTTTCAATCCTCAAAGTCAAAGCACACGAAGTAAGAGCTGTGGCAACTTCGATGGCTTATAGACGCAACAAGTCTATGAAAGCGATTTTGGAAGCGACATTCTGGCGAAGCAAATCAATCTTCGCAGATTGTTACCTAAAGAGGTACAGACCCAATATGAGGATTGTTGTTCCCTGGGTCCGTACGTTGCCTCCGGCGCCGTAGTTGGAGAAGGTACTACTGCCTCTAACCTATAACCTTGTTTATACCCTTACCTTTTCTTGAACTTGTTCTCAAAGGTTGTCTGTGAAGGTTGCTACAACTTTCCACGGCCTGAGATGCAAGTCTAAATTAGGTTTTATGAAGTGTGTCATGGCTATGCCAGGATAGCAAGGAATGCAGGCAATGTTTTTAGTGTATTAGTGGGTCAGGTGGTCAGCTCATTGTCCATGGCTCTGCCAGGATAGCAAGGGTGGTGGTCTAGTCATGTTAAGGTCGAGGACCGTGTGACAGCCCCACAGAGACTTTCTACTGCCCCCTGGGTGGATCGCTGGGTCTCTCAAGGAATGCAGGCAAATGAGGCAGGAAAACTATGAAGCCAGCTTCCTTATCAGGTAGGAACCAGATTATTGGTACAGTTAATTTGTAGCCATTAATAATTATACGAATTCCCGACGGTGTTGCGGTTTTCTAACCCACCACCAATGGTGTCAATCAGCTATATATATGTAACTACCAGGGAAGTTAGATATTTAAAAATGGTATTTTCATTTTAAAATAAATTTTTAGATATACTTACCTGGTAGTTACATATATAAAAGGTCCTTCCCTCCTCCCCTCTGAAAACAGGGGCATGGAATTTCTGAGGACAAATGGTAATGGTTCCAGGTACTTGGATAGAGGGAGCACAGGTATGATCGGCGATTGCCGCAAATTTGGAATTTCTGCCGTGCGCGCGACAAATCGGCGGGATAAAGCTATATATATGTAACTACTAGGTAAGTATATTTAAAAATTTATTTTTAACTGAAAATACCATTTTGTCCTGTTTGGCCTATCAACATAAGAATTTGAAAACAACTTTAGGTTAATATTTTCACTTTTTAAGATTTACCTTTTTCACATAAGATAAACCCCGATTTAATGGTCCTTTTACTTTGTTGTACAACAGGAAAACGCCGGGATGGAACAAATTGGAATCGGGAGCTCTTCTCAAAAGAGTGCATCAAAAGTTCCTGTTCCGGACGTACAAACTACTGGTTTCCAAACTCACGAATCTGTATCGCCCCTTTCCCACTGTCAGGATAAACAGGTATGTGTATATACTTACAGTTAAGAAGTCTTTTTAAACATAAAACTTACCCGCTGGTTATATAAGAATGGCTATAGTCCCTTGGACGCTCCACAGAAATTCAAAATCTCGTGGCAATCGCAGATATGCCAGGTGTACACTAGCGCCCTATCGGTAGATAGGCCAAACTATTACAAACATTTCAGAACTTACCTGCGCTCTTGCGAGCAAGAAGTGTTGGAATTCACTCGTGATTAACCTTGATTTTAGAAGTATTTTGGTGATGTATACCTAGTTTTCGGGTTCTGGCATTCGCTTATTTGTTTGTTTGATCTGTGATCACGTGTTTATAACTTAAAAGGTAGGATTAGAAACTTTTCAACCTATTTTAATCCTCACGAAAGCTTAATGGCGGGATGTATACATCTCGTCCATTGATAACGTCACAGCCTTATGACGTAAGCTAAAAGTCTGACTTGCCTTTTTACAAAGAATAAGTGAATACTTTCTTTTGAAGTATTAAGTTGTAAATTAAGTTAAAGGATTTTCTTACTTTAAGAAAATCTTTTCCTTTTAATAGGTTTTTTTTAGATAATCTTCGATATGTTTTCAAAGATTAACTAGCGTTCAGTTTATTTACGTTACCCAGTTGTCAGTATCGTTACGATAATACGATTTCTCTTTGTAGCAATTCTTTACAATCGATGTAGCGCACGATTCTGTGTATCGTTGTTTACTTGTTGGTTTTCGGAATACTAAAATTGTTCGTATATTAATGGTAGACGTTCCAATGGTTACGGGTGATAATTCGCCTTTTATTGGAACCCCTTAATAAAAGGGTTTGTTTTGATTTATAGAAATATTCTTTTCTTATATCGATTAAGGTAATATTTTATACTTAATATTTTGTTGCATTTATATGGGATTCAGTGACTTTTGCATTCCCACTCAAACCATTGACAGAATAGTAAGTCTCTCTCTACAGGGGTCATTTTGTTTGAAGGGCGTATACTTTGGTTTTAAATGATTGTGAAAATGTCATTTTTACCAAAGAGCAATATGCAAATTTATAGTGCTAAATTAGTGCAGTGAAATTTATTCAATTCATTGGAGGGTGCTTCTGTTCGGACCTGTCGTTATGCTAGCCTTAGACCTCTTTCAAGCTCCCGGACCCAGGGGAGAAGTTAAGTCGAACAGCGAAAGGAATCGAGGGGCATAGCCTTGGGTTACAGTCTTGTTAGACCCGAACGGAAGTCCCGTCGAGCGTTTTCTGTTGATCCTAGAACGGTCATCTTCGCTATAAATAAGGCGAGGTAATAGTGTTTTCTAACATTAAGCGAGGACGCGCTTCAGGCGCGAAGCTGAAAACAGAATTTGAATCATTCTGCATGTGTTACTTTTCATGCGGCGCGGACGTAGTGCCGCCGCTTCCACCAGATGGGTGTTCGTCTCCCGTCAGTGGAGAGCGCTGTGGAATTTACGAACAAAATGCTGCATATGCAGTCTTATCAGTCTTCCGTTGGCAGTGCGGTTGGGTGTCACGATTCCGGTTTTGACCAGGTCGCACAGGCGACTTGCCTATTCCGGTGATGACTCGTTGTCGCACTGGTGGCCTACCAGCCGCAATGATCAACGGTGGGAGAAGGTGGATGCATCATTTCGAGTACCTGCCTCTCAACGCCAACCGACCGCTCATTGCGCCTAGTGTCAGTCTATCCAGGCGCGCCGACGTTCGTCAGGCAGCAGAGCATGCCACCGAGCGACATGACAGGCAGCAGAGCAGAGCGAAGCGTCAGCGGAACGGTGCGTCAACGGGAGCGGAACGGAGCGTAAGCGTCAGTGCAGACGCTTTGTTACCTATGACAATAGACTTTGATGTCTACATGACCATGACCGTCTAGCGTTGGGACATTGTTGCTCCAGGCGCTATATTAAGAAATAAATATTAATTAGAAAGACATTATTTTCTCGGACCAAGGCCTGCTGGGCTAATTCTTGGTTGGGAGAGCTAGAATTAAAACCTCTAAGCAGTGAGGTCAGAATTCAGAATCCTAAGGAGTGGACTCCTATGAATCAAGACTTCTCTTCCTAAGATAGAGTCTTGAAGGAGGAAGGAAGTGTCTTTCAGAAACTCACGAGAGTTTTTCTGAAGAGTTTTTTATACCTGCTGCTCCTCGTTCCAACTTCAGAGTTTTCGCTAGTTGCGTTGAAGGTGTGTCTATTTAGTTTCTGTTTCGTAACTGACATACAAACCACGCTATTTAATAGGGGTTATTATTTTCGGCGTAGCTGAAATGACGAGCCATTAGAATTTTAACGAGGGTTTACTACCCCACCGCTAGTTATCGGGTGGTAGGGAGGGTAGCTTGCTACCCCCCCCCCCCCCCCTCACACACACCTGTGCTTGAGCTCACTTTGCTCTCGGCTCGGGTGGTAGTCGGACGTGTCCGCTCTCACCCTCGCCTCTCTGACAGCCATTAATGCTTCTGGCTTTTTCTTTTACAGGTGTGTTTGAAGTTAGCCTCTGCTATCATTCGAAAGTGTCCTGGATTACCCAACCGCCCTTGTGGTACGTTTATGTCGGCGGTTGATACGGACCCTCACACCCTTTGTCCTTATTGTAGGGGCCAGCGGTGTGATAGAATTAACAAGTGTGGTGAGTGTAGGAAGTGGTCTACCTCCCAGTGGGAGAGGTTTTCTCGGTGTCGGAAGAAGAAGTCCAAGCAGGATATTTCTCCTTCGAAGGTTTCTTTGAAAGGAGAAAATCCCAAGGACTCTTCTTCCGTTGTCCAAACCTCCTCCGAAGCTCCCGCTCGATCAGTTTCTTCCGAGAAACTGTCGAGTAGTAGCGTAGCCCATAGTCCTGTTTCCCGACCTTGGGATTCGGGAGAGGGAGTTGCCTCCCATAGCGAGGCAGCTCCTCCTCCTCCCCCGGGGGAGGATTTAAATGTGTGTACTAATGATTTATTGCAGCTTTGGTCTTCCTTGATGCTTGAGGGTTCGCCCTCCAAGGAAGCCTTGTTTGACATGATCCGATGGGTGCCGCTGTCAAACAATTGCCGACTTTGGCAGAGGTTGTCTATCGTTGACGTTGTGGTGACAGAGGCTTCCGATGCGGTATCTCAGACCTCTGCTCCTGATCAGCCTGCTGTTGCTGAAGGCTTAGTTTCTCCCTCTGCTCAACCTTCGAAGGAGGAACCAAGTCCAACAGTCTCTCCTGCCGGTGATTCTCCCCCTCAGGGGAGTTCACTCACAGAGACTACTCTTCGGAGGACTGCTAACGTTCAGCTCGCTCGGTGACCCAACGGCCCCCAGAGGGCGCGTACAGCGTAAAGCTTGCCTTCCTCTTCGCCGTAGAGGCCTTCCTTCACCTCACAAGGGTGTGAGGAGGCACCTCTTCAGTTTATCGTCACCGCAGTCTGCCGCAGAGGAGCCTCGTCATCGTTCTCCGACTGTACCAGCTACAACCCTGTACCTCTCTGCGGATTGTTCGAGATCCCCTTCGGTGGAAGGTCGTCCTTACAAAGGACACGTCGACCTTCCACCTGTCAGACCTGCTGACCTGCCGTCACCGTTCCTGGCTGCTGATGCGGTGTGGGCGCCGACACATCCTGTTTATGTAAAACAGGCAATGGTCCCTTCGGGGCACCAAGGACATATGCGCAAGATGGCCCATACGTCCCTTACGCACCAGCGCTCTTCTGCTGCCGATGATCCAGAGGTAGCGCATCAGCGCTCACTTGTGCACCTGCGCTCACCTGCGCGAAAGAGCTCATCTACTGCCAACGATGCTCCTGCTAAAGCGCGTCAGTGCTCACTTGCACGCCAGCACTCACCTGCGCGCCAGCGCTCCCCTGATCACCAGAGCGCTACTGCGTGCCTTTAACCTTCTGCGCGCCATGTGCGCCATCGTTCTCCTGCGCGCCATCGTTCTTTTGCGCGCCAGCGCTCTCCTGCGCGCCCGCGATCTTCTGATCTGGGCTCAGTAGGGAAGTTGAATACTTCCTCGCCGACGCGCCAGCGCTCGCTAACGCGCCGACGATCTCCACCTGCGCGCCATCCCTCGCCGGCACGCATTCGCGCTCAGTCTCCTACTCGCGCCCACGAGGCTGCGCCCACGCCCATCTCCCCAGCCTGATGTGCGCACACATGCATGCCCGCGCGCAAGAGATGTCTCCTGCGCATGTGTGCCCAACGGTATCATCGCCCGCACGGGCTCTTCATCCTGAGCCTGAGCGCCCCTGCGCGCGAACATTCACCCTCGTGCGCGCAATCTTCCTGCTGCGCACCCTCTGCTGTCTCCGGCACGCGCTCCTACGCGCCATCGTGCGCCAACACTCGCCCTCGCGCGTGCGCGCTAACAGTCGTGCGCACGACCCCGGGTATTCCCCAGCGCGCTCCCCAACGGGATCGCCAATACCCTCCCACTTGCGAGGCTGCAGGACAACGCTCGGCTAGGTCGTCATTGCCACATCCCTCCCCCCGCAAGCGCAGAACAGTGCGCTCGCTGGCAAGGGGGAAGGTTCCAAAAAGGTCCAGAGACATTTATTCTCCTTCATCTTCGTTTCAGGCGAACTCCCCTTTGGTAACTCCTCCCAGGGATCGGTCGATCCCTTTCCCTCCAGAGGGAGTATCTGACAGTGCTGCCGTCAGCCAGCAGCGTTGATTTGGGACACTGGTCACAGCGGTCTTGCAGGCATTTAAGTCTGTTCTCTCTGACCTGGGCCACAAATCCTTAGCAGCTTCTACTCCCCTGAAGAAGAAAAGAAGAGTTTCAAACGTGGTAGCTTTTCTGAGGGCAAAGCTGACTCGTCGTAAGTCTTTGAGGCAGTCCTCCTCACCCCCCCAGACTTTTTCTCCCTCCCCTTCGGACAAAGACTTCCCGTCCTCAGGGTAGTCACGTGAGGTGAGGCGTTCCCCCATCGCACCAATGAGGGAAACCCCACCTCGCGCTGGAAAGTCTTCCCGGGTAGGGGTGGAGAAGAGCCTACCCCCGTTGTTGTTGGAGTCTTGCATTCCTCCCAGGAGGGAGTCGAAGGACTCCAATACTGTACCAAAGTCTTCTTTAAGACTTAGACCGGAGCCAGCCAGTCACTCGGAGAATGTCCACGAGTCCCCCCAAGAAGAGCCTTTGGGGACAGGAGACTTCGCTGCTAGTCCTTCATGAGGAGAGCTGCAGGAGTCAGAACACGCGTTCTGGCAGGTTCTGACCCTTATGAGGAATCTCAATCGGTTTTCTGACCCAGAGATTCCTCCTCGTGAGGGCAAGGACACGGTTTTGGACCGAGTCTTTGGGACTCAAAAGCCCTCGAAGGCCAGTGCGGGTTTGCCCTGGTCTCAAGGGGTCAAGAGTGCCAGGGACAAGATTGAGGTCCAGCTCTCCGAGCTTGCCTCCTCCAGCTGATCCAGCACCGGCAACAAGCTCCTTCCACCTCCTCGTGTCCAACAGAGAAGGTACTTCGACATCTTAGAGGAGACTTGTTTGGCCCTTCCCCTTCACCTCTCGTTTGAAGAGCTTACCAGGGGAGTCCCTCTTGAGAGACTCTCCAACCGGCAGGTCTCGTTCTCAGCAACGGAGATCCTTAGCCTGGAGAAGGTGGCGAAGTGTGCCATGCAGGCCACTTCGGGGCTGGATATCTGGCTAGGGACTTTAGGTATCCTGATACGTTCGGAGGATTTATCCAAAGAACGTACCAGGAAGGCTGTGGAAACCTTTTTACTCTCGGGCACTCGCACGATCGAGTTTCTAGTCCACCAAGTCTCAAACTTTTGGGCTAACACCATCTTGAAATGTCGAGATGCGGTGTCTGAGAGGTTCCATCATAAGGTCCCTAACACCGAGATCAGCAGGCTCAAACATTCTTCCGTGATGGGAAAGAACTTGTTTGAGCCTAGGGATGTGGAGCAGGCCGGTGAGAGGTGGAGGAAATCCAAACAGGACTCCCTCCTATATAGGGCTCTGACATCGAAGCCCTATAAACCTGCAGCATCCCAGCAGCCACGCCCTACCAAGACCACGAAACCGGCAGCGGCAGCGAAGACAACGGTGTCTAAGCCCTTTCCTGTCAAGGACAAGAATGGCAAAAAGTCCTCCAACGTAGGAAAGAATCCTAAAGGGAGCTGCTGAGGCCGCGAACACCAGGATTGGCAGTTCCCCTGCATGACCACCAGTGGGGGGATGGATGCCTACAAAGTTGCGCGAACAGGTGGCAGCAACTCGGGGCCGATTCCTGGACGATTTCCGTAATCAGTCAGGGATATCGCGTCCCGTTCACAACATCTCTACCTCCCTTGACAGCGAATCCTGTTTCGCTGAGCTCCCATGCCATGGGATCAGCAAGGGAGCAAGCCCTTCGGGCATAAGTCCAGACCATTTTGAAGAAGGGCGCTCTCCAAGAGGTCCTCGACGGGTCTCCAGGCTGCTTCAGTCGACTCTTTCTTGTAAAGAAGGCGTCTGGAGGCTGGAGACGAGTCATCGACCTCTTTGCTCTGAACAAGTTTGTCAAGCAAACTCTGTTCAGCATGGAGACCGCAGACACGGTCAGACTTGCAGTGAGACCGGAAGACTTCATATGTACACTGGATCTGAAGGACGCGTACTTCCAAATCCCAGTCCATCCGTCTTCAAGGAAGTACTTAAGATTGAGCCTAGATAATAAGGTTTACCAGTTCAAGGTGCTTTGTTTCGGTCTCTCCACAGCACCACAGGTTTTCACCAGAGTGTTCACCCTAATATCTTCGTGGGCACACAGGATTGGCATCTGTCTCCTCCGTAATCTGGACGACTGGTTGATCCTAGCAGACTCGGAGTTATCCCTTCTTCAACACCGAGACAAACTTCTGGGACTTTGCCAGGATCTGGGGATCATGTAAAATCTCGAGAAGTCCTCTCTGCTTCCCACTCAAAGACTGGTATATCTAGGCATGATCATAGACACCAATCTCCACAGAGCCTTCCCATGAGACGACAGGATTGCAAGGCTGAGGAGGGTCGCAAGCCCTTTCCTCAGACGAGGAGAACTTCCAGCCCAATCATGGTTACGTCTCCTTGGTCACCTCTCATCTTTGGCTCGTCTAGTTCCCAACGGTCGCCTCAGGATGAGATCCCTCCAGTGGCGACTCAAGTCCCGGTGGAATCAGGGTTACAATTCCCCGGACGTCATTATCCCTGTGGGACCTGCGGAACGGACGGACCTACAGTGGTGGGTGACAGACGAGAACCTACGAAGAGGAGTGGATCTTCTGGTCCTCCCCCGGATTTGATGCTGTTTTCGGACGCTTCAAAGAAAGGGTGGGGGGCCCACGTTCTGCACCACAGGACCTCAGGCCTGTGGTCAGAATAAGAAAAGTACCTCCATATAAATCTGCTAGAGATGAAGGCTGTCTTTCTGGCCCTTCAACAGTTCCAGCAATACCTGGCGGGTCACTCTGTGGTGGTGATGAGCGACAACATCACAGTAGTGGCTTACATCAACAAGCAAGGAGGTACCTTTTCGAAGCAGCTATCTCATCTCGCAGTAGAGATGCTGAGATGGACCGAAGTCCACTCGATTCCACTATCGGCACGTTTCATTCCAGGCAAGAGGAATGTGCTCGACGACAGTCTGAGCAGAGCGTCTCAGATAGTGAGTACCGAGTGGTTTTTGGATCATCTAGTAGCCAACAAAGTCCTGACTTTGTGGGGTTCCCCGACTGTGGATCTGTTCGCGACAGCGTTGAACTTCAAGCTTCCGCTGTACTGCTCCCCAGTCCCGGATCCCAAGGCTCTCTGGCAAGATGCCTTCCAACAACGGTGGGACAACATCAACGTGTACGCCTTTCCCCCGTTCTGTCTGATGAGGAGGGTGCTCAACCAGACCAGAATATCGGTCAATCTTTCAATGACCCTCATAGCTCCGCTATGGCATCACGCGGAATAGTTTCCGGACCTTCTGCAAATCCTAACGGAACTTCCGAGAGAACTCCCTCCACGACACGAGCTACTCAGACAACCACATGCCAACATCTTCCACAAAGCCGTAGCTTTGCTGCGACTTCACACCATGAGACTATCCAGCATCTCCTCGCTGAGAGAGGATTTTCGCATCAAGTTGTGATTAGGATATCTAGACATCTGCAAAAGTCATCCGCATCTGTCTACTAGGCAAAGTGGAAAGTCTTCTGTGGTTGGTGTCGTGGAAGGGATATCTCTCCACTCGATGCCACTATTCCAGCAATAGCGGAGTTCCTCGTGTATTTGCGGGAAGAAATGCGCCTTTCAGTCTCGGCAGCGCTTAGCCTTGAGTCTAGCTTTCAAGCTCAAAGGAGTGGACATTTCTTCCTCGCTGAAACTTTCACTACTCATACGAAGTTATGAACTTACCTGGCCTCAGTCGGAAGTGAGACCTCCTCCATGGAACGTGGTTCGAGTGCTCAGGTATCTTAAGAGACCTCCCAATGAACCATTACGCCAGGCTTCAGATCGCCACCTAACTTGGAAGATGGTGATCCTACTAGCTTTGGCCTCGGCCAAGCGAGTCGCTGAACTTCATGGTCTCTCATATGACATCGCCCATTCAAGGGGATGGGGGGAGGTAACGTTCAAATTTGTCCCTGAGTTTATTGCTAAGACTCAGAATCCGGGGGTGCCGGACCCTCGGTTCGACTCCTTCCAGATTTCAAGTCTTCATTCTATAACAGATGATCCAGACCATCTCCTACTGTGCCCAGTAAGGAGTCTGAGGCTATATCTCAAAAGAACGGCTACAGTCCGTTCCCAGGTTCAGGTATTGTTTGTGAGCACTGGGAAGACTAAGAGGACGGTCACCAAGAATACCATCTCGGCATGGATTCGTAAGGTGATTCATCTATCTTTGAATCCAGACCCTCCTCCGTCACGTTGCCCTAGAGCACATGATGTCAGGGGCGTAGCTACGTCCCTGGCCTTCAAGAAAAATTTCTCAGTGACGCAGGTTCTTCAAGCCGGGGTGTGGAAGCGTCAGATGACCTTCACAGCCTACTACCAGCAAGACGTGACCCACAGGAGGCTCGATACGTTTTCTATCGGCCCTGTGGTGGCTGCACAACAGCTGGTTTAAAACCTCAGGCTCCTTAATGGACAATTAGCAGAAGGTTGAGGGCATTGTTACCCGGTCTTAGTCTGCATGAATAAAAAGGTATGTCTGGCCCTTATTCTTTTCTTTATCCTCCCCTCTCTTGGGGAAAGCAGCATCCTGGGTTCTCTGCACAGCTGACCTCAAACCACTGCAGATAAACCATGTTTCCTTGTGTTCCTAGTATTAAGCTAATACTGTCACGTCCCCATACCCTGACGAGGTGGTATTGGGAGAGTCCTAGCCTAAAGTTTCCTTTTAAAGGACTACAGGTCAACTTCCTAGGACGAGTCACACTTTATACCTTCACACACAGCTTACGTAGGCCGCAGCCTTTGCGTAGCAAGGTTCTAGCGAGGTGCAGGGACTCCTTATTGTTGAGTGCTGACACACTCAGATACTGAGTCCCCGGGCAAAGCCAAATGCCAGTACTGGCCGGGACTTTCCACCCTTCCTAATGGGTGAGTTACCCCTATTAAATAGCGTGGTTTGTATGTCAGTTACGGAACAAATGGCAAATTCGTAGATAATTTGTATTTGTTCCGTAACTGATATACAAACCACGCTATTTACATGGGGTAATTACTTCGGCGTAGCTGAATGACGAGCCATAAGAATTTTAACGAAGGTTTACTACCCCTCCGCTAGTTAGCGGGGGGGGGGGGGGGTAGGGAGGGGTAGCCTGCTACCCCTCCCCCTCACACACACCGGTGAAAGGCTCACTTTACTTTTGGCTCGGATGGCGATCAGAAGTCTCCGCTCCCATCCTCATTTGACGGCCATTATTGTTTTGTCTTTTTAACTTACCTTTTCTTATACTTAGTATATTTAAACATTATTGATGTTTATATATATTTTTGTGTATAGAAAATAGTAAGTTTCCTTTGCTTTCGGTGGTGTGCTGTGTGTGTTGTGTACGTCTACGAGAGTGATCGCCGGCTTAGCCAGGCCACCACGATTTTTTCTTGATCACGGCCGTTCACTCCTAGGCCACCATGGTTGCCTTCGTGGAGCCCGGCCCTTCTCTTGAGGTCGTTCCCCTCTTATTCCGTACTACACCTACAATAGCTTCTCAGGACCGAGTCGCTATTTCGTTTTATTTGCCTCAATTATTTTTATGAATATAATTGTGTTTTAACTTTTCAGCTCAAGACTCACGTCCATTCGGGGGTCGGTGATCCTTGGAACATTCAAAGTCAGTTGCATAATTATAATGTTATAATTCTGTTTTTGCTAACTTTTCGTCCCCCCCCTCACCCGGGCATGCCCGGGGGGGGGGGGCGCATACCTTCTTTCGTTCTTATGTTTCTTTCCTTCGGGGTTTCTCTTCGGAGTTTCACCCGGGGGAATTTCTGTTAAATAATTATTCTTTTTTTTATTTTCCAGTTTACAATGCTGTTTCTTCGTGCCTGTTGTGTGCCTTCGAAGCAGAGCTGTCCTGTTTATGCCTGGGGAGTCGGCTGTCGCCGCCGTCTCTCGAGGCCATCGTCAGGGGCGTTCCCTTCTCTTAGAAGTTCCCCCGTGACTACTGCCAGCTCTTCAGTGCATCCTAGAACGATAAGGAGGTTCGCCTCCAGGGTAGTTAGTTAACTTCCCTTTTTTACTTTTCCCTGGTTCTTAGGCGGTTATGTTCTTGGGGCTGAGCGGCCGCCCTTGTGACTTACTCAAGGGGCCGAGCTGTTGCAAGGCTGGACCATGGTACTAGCGACTATGCTCTCGGGGCTGAGCGGTCGCTTCTGTAGCTATGCTCATGGGGCTGAGCAGCTGCAAGATCAGTCTGGCCCTCTCTCCTTCGCGAGGGAGGCTGCACTAATGGCTCCTCTTCGGAGGATTGCTCCTTTTGTCTCTTCTACGAAGTGTCTCCTCCCGTTCGCGTGAGAGGACACTCACAGAGACTCCTCTTCGGAGGATTGTTCCTGTTTACGTCAGCTGATCTCACGGCCTTATGGGGCTCCATCACCAGTCTCTTCTACGAAGTGCTCACCTCTCTCGTTCGCGAGAGTGGCCACTCATAGAGACTCCTCTTTGGAGGATTGTTCCTGTTGACAAAGCTTGCTGTTCAGTCACTAGCACTTCGGTGTTTAGTGACAGGGAAACTTCGGTTTCTCTTTTCCCTGACCCTTCGGGGTGTCGGAGCTTTAGTTACGCAGTTCCCTCGGGCTCTCGTAACTTTAGTCACTTCTGCACTTCGGTGATTAGTGACAGAGAAACTTCGGTTTCTCATTGCGCTGACCCTTCGGGGTCTTGCAACTAATCCCCTCGGGGCCTCGCTACTCTGGCTACGTTAAACCCTTGGTCTCTCGTCCCTCAGTGTACCTGCTGCCTGCTGTATCCGTTCCTGACTGCGGATGCACCTTGGGCGCCCACGCCCCCGTTATCTAACGGGCTAATCCCTTCGGGTCAGGAGAGACTTTCTCACACTTTGAGTAAGTCCCTTAAGTGCCAGGTATCCCCTGCGCGCCAACGTTCCCTTGCGCGCTAGCGCTCGACTGCTGTTCCTGAGACTGCCTTCAGCGACACCCTGTTCCAGTATTCAGTTAGGCTGCTACCAACGTTCCCTGCGCATTTGCGCACATCGTTGGGGTTCCTGAGATAGCGCACAGGCGGTCACCAGCAGTTCAGCCTACGATGTCAAGTCTCTTCTAAAAAGGACACCTCTCCCGTTCGCGGGAAAGGTACCTCACAGAGACCACTCCTCGGAGTATTTAGCAGTACCTCAGTTGATCGTCGGCACTGAAGCAGACCTCCTGGTCCTCTTCAGGGGATGCCCTCCCTTTTAGGGACACATCCCAGTTCCTGATCTACGAGTTAGCCGATCCTTCTGTTGCACAGGGGCCTACGATCTTCACTCGCGCATAAGTGCTGAAGATCACCCGTTCGCGGGATTGCTTCCCACGCGCGATCTTCAAGGCCCTTCCGCGGTTTTGCCGCTCGCGATCGTCGAGGATCGTTAGCCGACGATCTTCTGATACGCGCTAACGCGTAAGCGCTGAAGATCGGCCGCGCGCGGGAAACCATCCCGCGCGGGATCTTTGAGGCCCTTCCGCCCGCGGTTTTTCCGCGGGCAGTTTTTTCGTCGAAGATCGTTAGCCGACGATCTTCTGATACGCACTAGACGCGCAAGCCCCGTCGATCTTCATAACGCTTAAGCGCCGAGAATCGTCCCGCGCGCGATCTTCGAGGCCGTCCGCGCGCGGTTTTCCGCACGCTATCGGCGACGGCCGTTAGCCGGCGATCTTCGGATCCAGCGCTGATGATATCCTTAGTGCGCGTAAGCGCTGAAGATCGGTCTGTGCGCGGGATGGTTTCCCGCGCGCGACAACGAGGCCATCTCCGCATGCGATCGTCGACGGCCGTTAGCCGCCGATCTTTGGATCCGGCGCTAGGCTCGCAAGCGCCGACGATCTTCTCAGTACGCGTAAGCGCCGAAGATCGTTCTGTGCGCGGGATGGTTTCCCGCGCGAGACCATTGAGGCTCACGCGATCATTGCACGGATCGTCCGCGCGCGGGCACCGAGGTTTCCCGCACGCGATCGCTGACTATCTTCCCTCGCGCGCGAGCGCCGACAATCTTCGCACATGCGTGAGCGTTGAAGATCGTCCGTGCTCGCGCGAATCGCCGACGATCGTCTTACATAGTTGGAGATCGTACGCGTGCGGGCACCAATGGTTTCCCGCTCACTGTCTCCGACGATCTTCTCTCGCGCTAGCGCCGACGATCTTCGTACATGCGTAGGCGCTGAAGATCGTCAGCGTTATTTCTTCCGCGCGTGGAATGGTTTCCCACACCCAATCGCCGACGGCGCAAGCACCGGCGATTTTTTGTCGCCGAGATCGTTCGCTCGTGGGATGGTTTCCCTCGCTATCGCCCACGATCTTTCACGCGCAAGCGCCAGCGATCTTCATACGCGCGGAAGCGCGGGGATTGTTCACGCGGGTACGCGTGCATGCGGGCGCGGTTATACCGGTACGCATGTTTTATTCACGCGCTACCCAGATCTGTGCTTTTCGCGCGATCATCAGCGTGATCGGCGCACCGTTCTCCGACGCGATCGCGCCCTAATTACATCAGGGCTTATGGCAGTCAGGCCACCTTCGCATTTCCCTCCCCCGCAGGGCAGAGTATAATATCCAGGAGGTAGAGAGAGACGTCAGTTCTTCACACAGGAACTTTATTAATTAAAGCATACACGGGAGCAATACCAAAGCTCAAGTCTCAGAGACACCAAGGTTACGAGGGAACAAGCAATAAGGATTATCATCTCAAGACAACAAGGTTAGGAGGGAACAAGGAATGAGTATTGTTATCTGTTATTCCCCCGGCCTCCTTTTTTGATTTACTTCGTTAAACAAACCGATCTATACAGAAGTTACTAATTATAATAAAATGGATAAACTATTGTAACAAATATAAAACTGTTATCAATCTAAAATTAAACGTACAAACAATAGCATTTCATAATAAAAGAACAACAACAGTCCACATCGAGTACAACATTCCATTGCATAAATATCTAAGAATTGCAAAAGAAATTACACATATATTTAAAACCTGTTTCCCTTCTCTTTAATTTTAACATTTTCTAGCCTGAACTCATCGTTTTTAAAATGAACAAGATTGTCTTCATTTAAAGCCACTCTAAGTCTTCCCGTAACTAAGACTTCCACCTTGTCATCACTCTCTTTATTTTCCTTTGTTAATATGTCTGCTATCATGTCTTGAGTATTCAGCCAACTATATGATTCTACGTCTCTATGAATTAGTTTCTCCTTCAAGTCTGCCACTGCGTTTCTTAACAATTTTCTTTCTACCTGTTTTGATGATGCTATACTTTCCAGCGTTGGTCTGCTATCTGTGAACAGTTTTACTGGGATTTTTCCTCCTTTTTCTCCAAACATAAGTTGTTCAACACTTTTTGCTAAATAAACACTGTCATCTACTAATTTAGTTAAGTTCCTCGTTTCGGCGTCTTTGGCAGAATGGCACACTTGTTTGATGGTTTTTGTTTTCCAATATATAGGAGCTACTATATCAGTTTTCTTGTTTCCCATTAAAAGCAAGTTACCCCCAACTGACTTTGAGTCACATCTGTAACTCGCATCGCCGAGGCCATAAATTTTCAGGTCTTCTTTCTTCCCTATTTTACCAAACTTTATTTTGCTTTCTCTTGATTTAATTTTCTTCACTATCTTGTTTACTCTCTTTAGATCACCGATCGTAGCATTTTTATTTTTCATAGACATGTTCAATCCAACAATAGCCAAGTCGGGTCGGACATTTTCCACCAACCACTGGATTTTTCCTGCATACTTCCTGAAAACTTTATATTCGGTTTTTGTTAGAGGTTCATCATTTCCAATTTTCCTTATTTCTTTGATTTCCTCAATGGATTGGGCATAATCCTCCATGCTTACTTCTATTCCTTCTCTTGTTTTAACTATATCAATCCCTGTAAATCTGAATTCAGATGACTCCACCTTTGAAATCGTGAAATTTTTCATTAAAAGATCCTTGATCATATCCACAAATTCTCTTTTTCCTGAAATCGAAAAATCATCAACATGACATAAAATCATACCAAGTAATGATCTGCCATCATGGAGATAGTAGAAAGCATTATATCCATGCAGTGTTTTCATTCCTCTTCCTTTAAAAATCTTGTCTACTTTAAGCCAAAATTTCCTACCTGCGTCTTCAAGCCCATAGATTGGCTTTTTCAGTTTCCAAATAGTTCCTTCCCGTTTTACATCTTTGGGTGGTTCGACAAACACATCACGCTCCAGCTTTTCGGCCTGTAAAAAAGCTGCGGAAATGTCGACGCTCTCCAGTTCAAATCCTTCATTAGCCGATACTGCGATGAAAGTCTTGAAAGACTCTCTCAAAGCGGTTGGGGAATCTGATTTTGGTTTCTCAGTTTCCTGGAATCCTCTAGCAACTAACCTTGCTTTTATTTTGGTCTTCTGCCCATCTTGTCTCTCTTTTTCAGTTATGACCCACCTTGAACCAATTTTCTCCTGTCCTGTATCTTTTACTTCTTCAAATGCTTTATAATACTCAAAATTTTCAAGTTCTTTTTCTTTAGCGTTTATAACTTCAGGTTCATGATGACGACTCTTTGGAACTTCTACCACATATGTGTTATTTCCTCTACCAAACACTCGTCATTTGACACTTTCATTCAGTAAGTACCAATGTTATCTAGTTCAAAATTTTCCTTAATCTCTCTTACTTCGGTTTCTTCTTCTTTTTCATTAATCAGATATTTCCAGTCCCTTATTTCATTTTCGAAGTCAACTTCAATAGTTTTACCTCCCTCTAGTTTTATGAAGCACACAAATTTGTGCTTTGAGTTAGGTTTATTCACTTCAGTCACCTTTCCTTTGTGTTCCTCGCCATTCTTGAAGGTCATAATTATAACCGAAATACAAACCACGCTATTTACATTGTGTTTACCTTTTAGCGTAGCTGAAATGACGAGCCAATAGTTTTTAACGAGGGTTAATTACCCCCGCGCTAGTTAGCGGGGGGTAGGGGAAGGGTAGCTTGCTACCCCTCCCCCCCCCCACACACCGGTGATTTGCTTCACTTCACTTTTGGCTCCGGCGATGAACAGACGTGTCTGTCCATCGTCCTGGTTGACAGCCTTTAATCTTTTTTCTGCTTTTTCTCTACAGCGTGTGTGTGTGTTAGAAGTTGACCACCTTTATTATTACTATGCGTACGTGCCCTGCAATTGCCGGCCGCCCTTGTGGTACCTTTATGTCGGCCACGGATACGGATCCTCACACCCTTTGCCCGCAGTGTCAAGGCCGACGGTGTGATCAGGAAAATATGTGTAGTGAATGCAGGGAGTGGTCTGCTTCCCAGTGGGAGAGGTTTGGCCGCCGGCGTAAGAAGAAGTCCAAGAGAGACCGTTCTCCTTCTGGGGTTCCCTTGAAGGAGGAAGGTTCTCGGGACTCTTCTTTCGCCGCCCAAACCTCCTCCGAAGCTCCCCCTCGATCGGCTCCTAAGGAGAGTCGGCCGAGTGGTAGCGCAGGCCCTAGTTCTGTTTCCCGACCTTGGGTGGGGGGAGAGGGCGTCGCCTCCCATAGCGGGGAGGTTCCCCCTCCTCCTCCGGGGGAGGTTATTGATGAATCACTGGGGCTTAAGGGCTTGCCCTCCAGGGTTGCCCTGATTGACCTTGTCCAGTTGGGGGCCGCCGTTAAGCAGCAGTCGCCAGTGATAGCAGAGGTAGACCCTCTGTCTATCGTCGACGTCGTGGTGGCAGAGGCCTCCAACGGGGCGGGGCAATCCTCTGCAGGTGCAGTTGGGGATGTTGGTGCTGACGGCTCTCCTCCCCCTTCCGTACATCCTTCGAAGGGGGAAGGGAGTCCTACGGGCTCGTCTGCTGTCCAGCTTCCCTCTAAGGGGAGTGCCTTGACTGAGACTCCCCTTCGGAGGACTGATGGTCCTGATGATCTTCCTCGTGGCCGCCTTCGCCGTAAGGCTCACCGTCCGCTGCGTCGCAAGGGCCTCCCATCCCCTTATAAGGGTGTTAAGAGCTGCCTTTTTGGATCTTCTTCTTCTGAAGGGGACTCTCCTCGTCATATTCAGCCTACAGCTCCAGCTTCTTTAGACCTCTCTGGGGATCGGTCTCCTACTCCTGCTAGAACTTCACCTTCTGGGGACCTCGTCACCCGACGGGCAACGGTCCCTTCGGGGCAAAGGGATTCTTCCCTTACACGTGCAGTGTTAGCGCACAGGCGCTCTCCTGCTCGTCAGCGCTCTCCTGCTCGTCAATGCTCTCCTGCTCGTCAGCGCTCACCTGTTTGCCGGCGCTCTCCTGATGTTCGCCCTCCTTCTCGCCAGCGCTCTCCTGAGGACATCCTTCAACCTGTTGTTCATGAAGAGCGCTCAGCGCGCCAGCGTTCCCCTGCTCGCCCTTCTGCAGTGTTAGCGCACAGGCGCTCTCCTGCTCGTCAGCGCTCATCTGATCGTCAGGGCTCTCCTGTTCGTCAGCGCTCTTCTGAGGATCATCGCCCTCTTGCTCGCCAGCGCTCCCCTGTGGTCTCTGAATATCCTGCAATCCCTGTTGGGCACCCTGCGCACCATCAGTCTCCTGAGCGCTCTCGCGATCCTCAGCTTGTTCCTGCACAACATCGCCCGCGTTCTCCAGCGCGTGTTTCTAAAGCACATGTTCGCCCACGCGCCTACGCTCTTCCCGTTCCTGTTCGTGAATGCGCCGCGCCGACTGTTCCTTCACAGGATTTCACGCGTCGCCCTCTTGCTTGCCAGCGATCACCAGCTCGCCAGCGTTCACAGACGATTCTACAATCGCCTGCTTGTCAGCGTTCTCCTATGCGTCAGCGTTCTCCTACGCGTCAGCGTTCTCCTACGCGTCAGCGATCACCTGAACATTGGCGATCTCCGGATCGCCCGCGTGACTTATCGCCTGCGAGCATGCGGTCTCTAACGCGCCGTCGCCCAGAGATTCTGGAAGGACATGGTTCGTCTTCTGCTAGCTCGCCCTCGCGCGATCGTTCGCCTGCGCGACCTACGCGCTATCGCTCGCCAACGCGTCACCATGCGCCAACGCTCGCCTGCGCACCAGCGTTCGCCAGCGCACCACCGATCGCCTGCTCGCAATCGCTCTCCCTCGCGCTACAGGTCTCCTGACCAACGTCGCCAGTGAACTTCGGAACGTTCTCACTCGCCCACGCGGCAACGCGTTCCCTCGCCATCGCGCCAACGCATTCGTTCGCCAGCTCGCCCACGCGCTCGTTCGCCTGTACGCCCTCGCTCCCACTCGCCTGCGTGCCCGCGCGACCGCTCGCCTGCGCGACCGCTCACCTGCGCGCCCGCGCGATCACTCGCCTGCGTGCTCGCGCGACTGCTCGACTGCGCGCCCGCGCGACCGTTCTCCTTCGCGCGACCACCGTTCGTGCCGAATTTCACAGCCAGTGATAGCAGCAGGAACGCGTGTTCCCAGACAGCGCTCTGGATCGTCTCCATCTAAACGCAGGACTGTTGTGCAGGACAGGGAAGACACTTCAGAGAGGTCAGTGCGTCTTTCTTCCCCACTTTCTTTTCAGGCAGGTCCAGTGGTGTCCACTCCGAAGGATCGCCCGATCCCTTTCCCTCCAGCGAGGATTTCGGACTCTGTGTCCGTGGAACAACAGACTTGGTTTGGTCCTCTGATGCGGGTGTTAGTGAGGGTAATGAAACCAGCACTCGCCGATCAGGGCAACAAACCAACGCTGAAGAGAAAGAGAGGAGTGGACTTCGTGGTGACTTCCCCCAGGGCGAAGTTGGTTCCTAAGAGGTCTGTCGGGAAGGCCCCTTCCCCTGCTCGAGCGCTTTCTCCTTCTCCCGTGGACGAGGCTTCTCCGTCCTCGGTTGAGTCCAGTGAAGCGATAGTCTTCCCCTCAGCACCAAGGGGGGAGCCTTCTCTTCATGGAGGAGAATCGTCTCGTGCGGAAGGGGCTCTTCGAACCTCTTTGTTGGGATCCTGTATCCCTCCCAGGAGGGAATCCAAGGACTCCAAGACCATCCCGAAATCATCTTCGAGGATTCGCCAGGAACCCGCAACTCCCCAGGGGAACGTCCACGCTTCACCCCAGGAAGAGATTCCGGGGACAGGAGACTTAGCGGCCAGCCCGAAAGGAGGAGATCAGCAGGAATCTGAACATGCCTTCTGGCAGGTCCTGAGCCCGTGATTGCCCCCCGAGAAGGCAAGGACACAATCTTGGATGAAGTGTTCGACGTTCGGAAAGCCCCTAAGTCCAGTGCGGCTCTGCCCTGGTCTCGGGGTCTAAAGAGTGCCAGAGCCAGGGCCAACGCCCAGCTCGCGATTCTTGCCTCCTCCTCGTCTCCAGCAGAGGAGGTATTTTGAGATCTTGGGTGAGTCCAGTCTCGCTCTTCCTCTCCATCACTCCGTGGAGGAGCTGGCGAAGGGAGTTCCCCTTGAGAAGCTCTCTGCCCGGCAGGTGTCGTTCTCGGCGTCGGAGATCCTGAGCCATGAGAAGGTCGCGAAGTGCGCCATGCCGGCCACTTCGTGGTTGGATTTTTGGCTAGGAACTTTGGGCATCCTATTGCACTCCGAGGACTTGTCTAAGGACACCAATTGGAAGGCCCTGGAGACCTTCTTACTTTCCGGCACCCGCTCCATCGAGTTCTTGGCGCACCAGGTCACCACCCTGTGGGCCAACTCTGTGTTGAAGCGGCGCGATGCGGTGACCGAGAGATTCCATCCGAAGGTCCCCGCCGTGGATGTGTGTAGGCTCAGACATGCTTCCCTTCTTGGGGAGAATCTGTTCGAGCCACAGGACATGGAGCGAACGGCTGAGAGGTGGAGGAAATCTAGCACGGACTCCCTCCTCCATAGGGCCCTTACAGCTCGGCCCTATAAGCCTCCAGCTCTGCCGCAACAGCAGCAGCAGCCTCGTAAGGCTCCGAAGCAGGCACCGGCAGTTAAGAAAGTGGTGTCTAAGCCCCAGCCCTTTCCAGCCAAGGTCAAGAGGGGCGGCAAGTCCTCCAGGGAAGGCAAGACTCCTAGGGGTAGCGGCCACGGCTGCAAACCCTAGGGGTGGCAGTCCCCCTGCGTGTCCACCTGTGGGGGAATGCCTTCAGCGTTGCGTCCGCAGGTGGCAGCAACATGGGGCCGATGCTTGGACGGTTTCAGTGATCGGCCAAGGCTATCGCGTCCCGTTCACAACATCTCAACCTCCCCTGACAGCGAATCCAGTGTCGTTGAGCTCCTATGCCACGTGGTCGGCAAAGGGGCTGGCCCTTCGGGCCGAAATCGAGACCATGCTAAAGAAGGGTGCTCTCCAGGAGGTCGTCGACGGCTCCCCAGGCTTCTTCAGTCGACTCTTTCTTGTAAAGAAGGCGTCTGGAGGCTGGAGACCTGTCATCGACCTCTCGGCTCTGAACGGGTTTGTCAAGCAAACCTGGTTCAGCATGGAGACAGCGGACACGGTCAGACTTGCGGTGAGACCACAAGACTTCATGTGCACACTGGATCTAAAGGACGAGTACTTCCAGATCCCAATCCATCCGTCTTCCAGGAAGTACCTAAGATTCTGCCTAGACGACAAAATTTACCAGTTCAAGGTGCTGTGTTTCGGTCTCTCCACGGCTCCTCAGGTGTTCACCAGAGTGTTCACCCTGATTTCATCTTGGGCGCACAGGAACAGCATTCGTCTCCTTCGTTATCTGGACGATTGGCTGATCCTAGCAGACTCGGAGTCGACCCTTCTTCGGCACCGAGACAGGCTTCTAGGTCTTTGCCAGGATCTGGGGATCGTGGTAAACCTCGAGAAGTCCTCTCTGCAGCCGTCCCAACGACTGGTTTATCTAGGCATGCTGATAGACACCAATCTCCACAAAGCCATTCCATCAGACAACCGGATAGCAAGGCTGAGGAGGGTGGCGGAACCCTTCCTCAGGCGAGAAGAGCTCCCCGCCCAGTCGTGGTTGCGTCTCTTGGGTCACCTGTCCTCCCTGGCTCGTCTGGTTCCCAACAGCCGGCTCAGGATGAGATCCCTACAGTGGCGGCTCAAGTCATGGTGGAATCAAGGATCCGATTCTCCGGACATTCTGATCCCGATGGGATCTTTGGAACGGACGGACTTGCGGTGGTGGCTGGTCGACGAGAACCTGCGAAAGGGAGTGAGTCTTCTCGGCCTCCCCCTGGAATTGACTCTGTTTTCGGACACGTCAAAAGAAGGGTGGGGGGCGCACGTTCTGAACCAGAGGGCCTCAGGCCTTTGGTCAGAATAAGAAAAGTGCCTGCACATCAACCTGCTAGAATTGAAGGCCGTCTTTCTGGCTCTTCATCAGTTCCAACGGACCCTGGCGGGTCACTCCGTGGTGGTGATGAGCGACAACACCACGGTAGTGGCTTATATGAACAAGCAGGGAGGCACTTTTTTGCAGCAGCTATCCCATCTTGCAGTAGAGATTCTGAGGTGGACCGAAGTCCACTCGATAACACTATCAGCTCACTTCATTCCTGGCAAGAGGAATGTGCTCGCCGACAGTCTGAGCAGGGCCTCGCAGATAGTGAGTACCGAGTGGTCTTTGGATCCTCAGATAGCCAACAAAGTCCTGACTTTGTGGGGTTCCCCGACTGTGGACCTGTTCCCGACAGCGTTGAACTTCAAGCTGTCTCTGTACTGCTCCCCAGTCCCGGACCCCAAGGCACTCTGGCAAGATGCTTTCCAGCAACGGTGGGACAACATCGACGTGTACGCCTTCCCACCGTTCTGTCTGATGAGAAGGGTGCTCAACAGGACCAGACTATCGGTCAACTGTTCGATGACTCTGGTAGCTCCGCTATGGCATCACGCGGAATGGTTCCCGGACCTTCTGCAGCTCCTGGCGGAGTTCACGAAGTAACTTCCTCCACGACACGAGCTTCTCAGACAACCCCACTCCGACGTCCCTCACAAGGCCGTGGCCTCGCTTCGGCTTCACGCCTGGAGACTATCCAGCGTCTCCTCACGGAGAGAGGCTTTTCGCAACAGGTTGCGGAGAGAATGTCTCGGCACCTGCGAAGGTCCTCTGAGGGAGTCTACCAGGCGAAGTGGAGAATCTTTTGTGGTTGGTGTCGTGGGAGGGGTATCTCTCCACTCGATGCCACTATTCCAGCAATAGCAGACTTCTTCGTTTATCTACGGGAGGAAATGCGCCTCTCTGTCTCGGCAGTGAAAGGTTATCGCTCAGCCTTAAGCTTGGCCTTCAGGCTGAAAGGCGTGGATATTTCTTCCTCGCTAGGACTCTCTCTACTCATACGTAGCTATGAGCTTACCTGCCCCCAGTCGGAAGTGAGACCTCCTCCTTGGAACGGGGTTCGGGTCCTCAGGGCTCTTAAGAGACCTCCCTTCGAACCATTACACCAGGCCTCCGATCGCCACCTGTCTTGGAAGACGGCTTTCCTACTTGCTTTGGCTTCGGCCAAGCCGGTTAGTGAACTTCATGGTCTCTCGTATGACATCGCCCATTCAAGGGGATGGGGGGAGGTAACGTTCAGGTTCGTCCCTGAGTTTGTAGCCAAGACTCAGTATCCTGGAGTGCCGGATCCTCGGTTCGACTCTTTCAGGATCGCAAGTCTCCGCTCTGTAACAAGCGACCCAGACCAGCTGCTACTATGTCCAGTGAGGTGTCTGAGGCACTACTTGAAGAGAACGGCTGCAGTCCGTCCTCAAGTGCGAGCTTTGTTTGTGAGCACAGGCAGGACTAAGAGGAGGGTCACCAGGAACACCATCTCAGCCTGGATTCGAAGGGTTATCCACCATGCCTTGAATCCAGACCCTCCTCCGTCACGTCGCCCTAGGGCACACGATGTCAGGGGTGTTGCTACATCCCTGACCTTCAAGAGAAACTTCTCTGTGATGCAGGTACTTCAAGCTGGGGTCTGGAAGCGACAGACGACCTTCACAGCCCACTACCTGCAAGACGTGACCCACAGGAGCCTCGATAAGTTTTCTATCGGTCCTGTGGTGGCTGCACAACAGCTGGTCTAACCTCAGGCTCCTTTATGGACAAGTAGCAGTAGGTTGAGGGCGTTGTTGTGGCGGGATGTTTAAAAAACAAGCCCCACACCCTTGAATCACTCTAACAGACAATTATCTCCACAACACAAACTTTCCCCTTACTTTATCAACTGGACTCTTGGACAAAAGGACAAACAAAACAAAACATAACCTTAAAACTATATATTTCTTACAAACTATAATAAATCAAACCAAACCATCCCAAAAAACTTTAAACTCATCAAAACTTAACACTTTAAACTAGAATCACCAGCATCAAAAACTTTACACTATATATACCATAAACCCCATCCAAATTATCGCAAAAAAAACCTAACAAACTTAAATCTAAACCGCACACCAACTCAAAATATATGTTTATAAATATTGCGACACCAGCACTGACGCCACACACAAGCCGAACTGTCTTTTCACGGCAAACTACCACAATATGGTAAACAGGAGTCTCTCTCTCTATGCCATATCGGCCTCAACACCTTGAGTCACAGGTGCCAGTATCATCATCATCATCATCAATCCAAATACACAGGCCAGGTCGTCAACAGTTGAGCAGTCAAATGAACAGTACAAACAAAATCTTAATACAGGCCAGGTCATCAACAATAAATCCACTTTCAAAATTCGGTCTCTCCAAAGGAGGAATCGCAGCCTGCCAAAATAAAAAAGAAAAACACTTACGAACACTTCTAGCTAACTGAACTATCGCACTATAATCAAAGATAAATAATAAATTGTTCCTATCATTCACAATCACGACAAGCAAAGATAAACAAAACTGTACTTACTTTGAAAATCAAAAACCACTTCCACGCTGGTCAGAAAAATATAAATGTAATCCAGCTCTCACACAACTGCCTTATGCTGCAGTCAAATAAAAAAAGCATTCGCTCCGAAACATTCACCACTGTCGTAACCTTACTAAAAATGTAAACAAACAATCTCATTTATACCAACAGTCTTTCTCACCACAAACGATCGTTAACCTAACTACTTTCGCTCGCTAACACAATCTCTCTCTCTCTCTCTCTCTCTCTCTCTCTCTCTCTCTCTCTCTCTCTCTCTCTCTCTCTCTCTCTCTCTCTCTCTCTCTCTCTCAGGATTTGGCAAAAACAAAAATAAAATAAAGCAAAAATAAATCCTCCACATTCCTCCCCCCTTACTTTGCCAAATCCTTCTCACACAACACTTACATTATTTTTTTCATAACCCAGTCGCAGTCGGGAACGGGACCTCTACTCCGAGTAACTGGGCCTCCATATACTCTCTCATTCACTTCTTCCTTATCACAATCATTAGCTACATTAACACTATTCCTATCTAAATCCCTATCATCTAATATATCATGAACAATCATATCTACCTCGTTCTCATCTGGCCCTATAATTACACTCATTTCTGTAAACAGTTCATCCATTTCATCAAAAACATTCTCAACTTTAGTAAAAGATTCATTCATACTACTAATCATTCTCCTATCTCTCACTCTCGCATTCGTCATCCTTTCTTTTACATCACCTAAGGAAAAGCCACACACACTATAGGTATCATTCATACTCAGCCATGTTTCATCTGTATTAACACATTTATCTTCCATACACACTTGCACATTTACACCCTTGTCATACTTATTTCTATTCTCACTTTTACTTATAAAATTTCCCCTTCTTTCATCTTTACTTAAAGCTCTTGTATTCTTCCTTTTCTTATATTCTACTAACACTAACTGTTTACCTTCCAGACCTAAGTCCTCATACATACTAGGTTCACCCTTGTTCCTTTTCAACCATTTACTCATCCCATTCTCTTGGATATACTCAGGTACCTCTTTCCATTTACGCAACTGGTTGTGGTGGGCCCTAATTTTTTCCACAATACCACCCACACACAACTTACCCAAAACGTAACTTAATCCACTTGAACCAACTTCTAACACATCATAGGGACCTTCAAATTTATCACGCACCTTATTTACATTCATTCTACCCTTTTCAATTACTTCTTTCATCACTCTCTCACCAACTTTAAAGCTTTCAAACCTCTTATTTGCTTTCCTCCACACATCTCTATCATCCTCCGACACACCCAACCTCGGTCTTATTATCTTTTCAAAATTTAAAACAAACTTACATGGAGACATACCCGTACTCTTATGCACTGTTGCATTGTAAGCCCACAACGCTCTACCAACATACAAATCCCAATCATTACCACATGTACTCATCATTCGCAAAATTTCAGTTAATGTTCTTACAGTCCTTTCAGCCAACCCATTCGCACTTGGCATATAAGGAGTCGAATACACATGTTCAATACCCCATTCTCTTAACATCTGCTCAAACTCCCATCCAACAAACTCAGGGCCATTATCACTTAACATTCTCACAGGCTTACACACACACATCGGCAACATCACTTGACCAACCATTCTTGCAACAGTCTCGCTCCGTTTATCCTTGATGGGTATTGCATAGGTAAATTTACTCATGTGATCAACCATAACAATCATTCCCACATGTCTTCTCGCAGTCACAGGCAACGAAACACAATCAATCACAAACATCTCAAATGGTTCTTTCATACGTAATCTCAAAACAGGCGGATTAGCATGCACTCTCTGATACTTCCCTTTCTGGCAATCTTCACACGTAGTCGCTACATCCTTACATATCTGACTCAACCCAGGTGTAAACAATCTCTCACGCATGCATTCCCATAATTTATTCTTACCCATATGCCCATATCTGTCATGCACTAACATACACATACTTACTGCTGCATGCATTGGAAACACAGGAACATATATATCTTCATCCATTCCTTTATGTAGAAAATAAACAATATTCTTACACACAATAAGTCTCTTACTAACTTTCTTATACACCTCTAAATCAGACGACCATTCTTCTACCTCAATGCTATTCAACATACATTCACGTAACCTTTTAATTTCCTCACATTCATCTTGCATTTCTTCCACCTCCTCTTTAGTCAGTAGATCATCCTCACTCCTCGTAATATCAACCATGCCAACAAAATTCGCCATAAATACACTATTATCTTCTATCACAACTACTTCACATCCATTTTTCAGAAGCAAACCACTACCAATATCAACTGATAAATCATGCAATCTTAAAAAGTCAATTCCTATCAAAAAACAACTAGGCATCTCATTCTCTCCCATTACAATAAAATTATGTTCCACCTCCATACTTCCCAGTTTTACTTTCAAACGCACTTCTTCCCAAACTAGCAAACTTCCTTTACCTATCCCATGAATTCTCACACTCGTACATTGCCGTTTCACTTCCCAATTGTACCGCTCTATTTCCTTGATAACAGACATATTCACTAATGACACTTGTGCACCTGTATCAATTAAACTACAGTATTCATTCTCATTTATACCCACATACGTCATCATTCTTCCTTTTACACCATGCATACAAATGTTTACTCTCCTATCAATAGGGTCATCCTTATCACACCCATGGTCATCTTCGCTATCTTCTATGCTCATACCACTCTGATTCAAATCACTCGGACAATCCTCCTTCTTACTCAACAACTTGCAACATCTTTCATTACATTGTAACCTCAATATATACTCCCTTTCAGTCTCTTTATTTGCTCGGTACTGCATCGGACGATTCCACCCAAAATACAAATAAACAGTGACACCATATAACATACTTACTACCAACAATACTTTTGATAACAATTCACCCTCAAGCATACTATCCTCCTCCTTATATGCCATTTCTTTTGATACTTCATTCCTAACACTCATTCTAAGCTCATCTATACTAGCAGGTATATCCCTATTCAAACCCTTCAATTTAACCTTATTTAACCCACACAAAATACATTTATACACCATGTCATCCCCTTCAAAACTTTGTACCACCATTAAATCTTCCGGCAACCTTTCAAAATTACTATCATTCTCGCTACTCTCTTCTATCTTACCATGCATTCTTGACATCGCATTTGCTATCACGTTCTTACTCCCAGGTACATATTCTAGCTTAAAGTCAAATTCATTCAAATCCTCTATTGTCCTCGCAACTCTAGCATTCACAGACTCTTTCCTAATCATGTACACTAGGGGCTGATGGTCAGTACGCACAATAAATTTCACACCATACAAAAATACCTTCAACGCTTTCACGCAAAACCTTATCGCAGCCAACTCCCTTTCAATCGTGGAATACTTTCGCTCAGCCTTATTAAATGCTTTACTTACATACGCTATCACTCTCAACTGTTCATCTCCGTTTATTCTTTGCATTTGAACCAAGCAACCGCCCATACTAATCCCGCTAGCATCCGTATATAACTCTAGCATACTCGCATGTTCACTATAATCGGGAAAAGCCAAAGTGACGTCTCTCGCAGCCTCTTCTTTCAAGTTTTCAAATGCTTCAATCATACGCTCATCCCATTTCAGTCTCATACTATTTCTCTTACCTGTCCACTCATTCAAAGGCTTTCCTATTCCCGAACAATCTCTGACAAACTTCCGACCAAATTCAATTAACCCAAGAAACCCTCTCAACTCACGCACCGTATGAGGACGTGGAAACTCTCTCACCTTACTCACAAACTTTTCACTCTTCCTTATACCCGATTCACTCACCACATGCCCAAGAAATTCCACCTCCCCGGCCAACCATGTACACTTTTCAAGCTTAACTTTCACCCCAACTTCTATCAACCGTTCTAATACTGCTTCAAGCAACTGCATGTGTTCCTCAACTGTCTCACTAGCAATCAAAATATCATCAATAAAAACAGTCACCTTCTGTCTATCAAACCCAGCCAAAACTACATTCATCGCCCTCTGGAAGGCAGCAGGCGCATTAGCAAGGCCAAAACTTAATCTTTTAAACTGAAAATGACAACTTCTACTTGAAAATGCCGTAATGGGCCTGCTCCCCTCTGCCAGAGGCATCTGGTAATAGCCCCTAACTAAATCTAACTTTGTAAAAACTTTCATACCATGCATCTTATACACACAGTCAGACACTACATTCATCGGAAAACGTTCTTTAACAGTTACTTCATTCACCTTTCTATAATCAATACACATCCGTAAACTTCCATCCGGCTTTCTTACAGGTACAATAGGGCTATTCCAGGCATTCTCACTCCTTTCTATTACACCCATTTGTTCTAACTCCTGGCACTGCTCTTCTATTTCTCTGGCAATAGGCGGAGAAAAATGTCGGGGACGCTGATATATGGGGGTATCATTACTAAGAACTATCTTGAATTCAGGCAGCTTTGATCCCCCACAATCCTCGTCACCGCGACTCAAAACTCTCCGTCTATCCCATAACATCCTATACAATTGTTCCCTTTCCCCCTCACTTATATTCTCATCTACATTAATTCTTTCTTTCAAACTTTCATAGTCCCAATCGTCATCCGGCTTTATCTTACCCGTCATAACCCGTCTCAATTTAACATACCTTTCATCCTCTACATTGACCAACGTATACATACATCCCATACAATCACCCTCACGTATACCCCGTATTCTCTTCCTCCTTACAGTCGGCAACAAGCTCACATACACCTTCGGCTCCTGCAAATTCAAAATACCATCATACACATGCACACTTGCTTTCACCAAATTACTTGCTTCCGAACCTTCCACTACATATTCACAATTGTCACTATTGGCAATTCCCAGACTATTCGGCCATGCAACTTTTACACTGACAACCTCACTCGCATCTTTTGACAATTTAACACCTTCTTTTGCTATTAACGGCACACCTTTCCATACCTTCGTACATACACTACCATCTTCATTCAAATAAAATTCCCCACAAAATTTACCCTTAACTTTCATCTCTATCATATTTACATTAGGATGTACAATCATACCGCATTTTTTCAAGAAGTTATAACCTAACAACACATCGTATTTGTCATTTACTCCCTCAACCACATAAAAATCATTATCTTCCATCATCAGCCCCCCAATCATGACATTTTCACGCAACTTTCCTTGCACAGACATACTTAAATTACCGATACCTTTCACTTCACCTTTACACCCCCTAAATTCACACACATCCCTTACCTTATCGTATGCATTCCTAAACATTAAATTGACACCACAACCAGTATCAATCAGACCAACTAGCTCTATTCCCTTAAAATTTACTTTTGCACTCATGCAGTCATAAGCTCTTTCGCCCATCACGTCTTCATGTAGTAAACCTTCACGAACATGCATCACATTCACTCCGCACACACTCGAGGACTCACCCAGCTGAACCCTCTTACACTCTAGTTTCCCGAACATCCTGGCTGATTTCCTCCCTTCTTCCTACATACCCTAGCTATGCCCATCTGCACCACATTCAGTACACTTACCCCGTGGCTCCTTGCACATTCTAGCATAATGCCCATCCTTACCACAATTACCGCAAATCACATTTGTACGATTACTCCGACATCCACTCGCTATGTGCCCTGTCATACCACACCGATAACATTTTACCCCTTTCTCTTTCGTACACTCGCTAATTCTATGCCCTACCTCACCACATCCAAAACAAGCACCAAGAGCCCATCTACATTCATTCTTCTTATGTCCTACTTTCCCACATCTATAACACTTCTCTTCACGGATACAACTACCTGACCTATCTTGCGGCGCACTAGCACTCCTATCCCTCCAAACCTGATTCCCTTGCCTAAACCCTTCATTTGTCCTTACAGGTATTCCCACATTACTCGCCCTAACACTCCTATCTACTACATTATCAGCTACCCTCATTGGTCCTCTCAAAATTGCGTCCTTATAACTACCAAATTCTATTACACTTTCTTCCATTCCAGTTCTTACACTCACAGATTTACTTTCTTTCATGCACCTATCTAACTCATAATCCTCAACTATCTCTAGTATATCATCCCATGTCAATCTCTCTTGCGTCCACCTCATTTTCTCTTTGCGTTTCAAATTAATAAATTCACACACATTCTCAGGTACTGTTGCCAAAAACTTCCTCATTAACTCCTTATTCTCATTTATACCTTCATCCCCATACTTCTTCCTAGCTAAAGTTTCCAACCTACATACGTACATTGATATAGCTTCTCCTGCATTCATCCTTGCCTCATCAAAATCATTTTTACGCTTATACTTAACACTCCCTTTCATACGTTTTACCTGCTCAATTATTCTCGTTTTCACACTTTCATAATCAACGTCCCCTACACTCATTATCACTCCATACATCGTCAACAAATACCCAGTCAAATATTCTCCTAACTCCCTAGCCCAAACTCTTTTACTATCACCATACTTATCCTGACAATACCTCTCATACTCCTTGAAAAAATCATTTACATCCCTACTGCTATGCTCATTGAACCTTTCACACCGAGGTACCTCTCTCATAAACACAGTCTTACACACATCACGTTCATTCTCACTGCTATCATCACTGTCTACTCCCTTGTTACCTTCTTCCTCATTCGAATATAATGAATCCACTTCCACACTTAAATTCCTATCCTTAACCATTCCCTTCTTACCCTTTTTCTTACTTACCACTTTCACCCATTCACGATCGTCCTTGCTATCAGCCTGATACTTTTTCTTCTCTTTCTTCACATCACTTTTACCTTTCCTTTCATCTTTCCTCTCCCCTTTCTGTTCATCCTTACTATGCCTAATTCCCTTATCTTCAATATCACCATCACTATTACTACTATCACTATCACTTCCTTTCCCATTATCACCTACCTTAACCTTCTCTTTCACTACCAACCCATTACCCGAAGCTAAGGACACTCCTCCGACTGCACCTTCACCCATTATAGTTTTCATCATCCCCATGACTTGCCCCATCATATCTTCCATTCGTTTCTCCATTCGTTCTTCATTCTCTCGCATCCTCATCTCAACACATTCTTCCACTCTCTCTACTGTCCCCTTTAACTCCCTAAGCTCCTTCTGCATCGCCGCATTCTCCCAGTTCAACCTCTCATTCTCTATTAGCAACCTCTCCTCACGCTCCTTACTCAGCCGCAATTCCTCCTTCAGTAACTTGTTCTGCTCTTCCATTTTTCATCAACCTTAATCCTAAATTCTTAACCTAATTCTGTCCTTCGTCCAACAGTCCAGCTTCTATCCCACCTCAGCAGTCCCTGTTCGGGCGCCAAAATAATGTGGCGGGATGTTTAAAAAACAAGCCCCACACCCTTGAATCACTCTAACAGACAATTATCTCCACAACACAAACTTTCCCCTTACTTTATCAACTGGACTCTTGGACAAAAGGACAAACAAAACAAAACATAACCTTAAAACTATATATTTCTTACAAACTATAATAAATCAAACCAAACCATCCCAAAAAACTTTAAACTCATCAAAACTTAACACTTTAAACTAGAATCACCAGCATCAAAAACTTTACACTATATATACCATAAACCCCATCCAAATTATCGCAAAAAAAACCTAACAAACTTAAATCTAAACCGCACACCAACTCAAAATATATGTTTATAAATATTGCGACACCAGCACTGACGCCACACACAAGCCGAACTGTCTTTTCACGGCAAACTACCACAATATGGTAAACAGGAGTCTCTCTCTCTATGCCATATCGGCCTCAACACCTTGAGTCACAGGTGCCAGTATCATCATCATCATCATCAATCCAAATACACAGGCCAGGTCGTCAACAGTTGAGCAGTCAAATGAGCAGTACAAACAAAATCTTAATACAGGCCAGGTCATCAACAATAAATCCACTTTCAAAATTCGGTCTCTCCAAAGGAGGAATCGCAGCCTGCCAAAATAAAAAAGAAAAACACTTACGAACACTTCTAGCTAACTGAACTATCGCACTATAATCAAAGATAAATAATAAATTGTTCCTATCATTCACAATCACGACAAGCAAAGATAAACAAAACTGTACTTACTTTGAAAATCAAAAACCACTTCCACGCTGGTCAGAAAAATATAAATGTAATCCAGCTCTCACACAACTGCCTTATGCTGCAGTCAAATAAAAAAAGCATTCGCTCCGAAACATTCACCACTGTCGTAACCTTACTAAAAATGTAAACAAACAATCTCATTTATACCAACAGTCTTTCCCACCACAAACGATCGTTAACCTAACTACTTTCGCTCGCTAACACAATCTCTCTCTCTCTCTCTCTCTCTCTCTCTCTCTCTCTCTCTCTCTCTCTCTCTCTCTCTCTCTCTCAGGATTTGGCAAAAACAAAAATAAAATAAAGCAAAAATAAATCCTCCACATTGTTACCCGGTTTTAGTCTGCGTGAATGAAAGAGTATGTCTGACCCTTATTTCTTTCTTCATTCTCCCCTCTCTTGGGGAAGCAGCATCCTGGTCCTCGCATAGCTGACCTCGACCTCTGCAGGTAACCCATGCTTCTTTGTGCTCCTAGTATTAAGCTTAATATTGTTGCGTCCCCCATACCTTGACGAGGTGGTATTGGGAACGTCCTATCCTAGATTCCTATGTAAAGGTCTCAAGGTCAACTTCATAGGACGAGTCACACTTTCCTCCACACACAACTTATGTAGGCCACTCGTTCCTAGCAATGCAAGGAACTTGTGAGGTGCAGGGGCTCCTTTTCTCAAGTGCTGCACACTGAGGAATTGAGCCCCCGGGCAAAGCCGAAGTCAGTAAGGCTGGGGACTTTCCACCCTTCCTAAGGGGTAAGTCACCCAATGTAAATAGCGTGGTTTGTATTTCGGTTACGGAACAAATGACAAATTCGAAGATAATTTGTATTTTTCCTAACCATACAAACCTTAGCTTTTTACACATATTTGCCCGCCATCCCTGGCCCCCAAGTCAAGTCCTACCTCTAAGTGAAGTGAAGCAAATCCCCAGTGTGTGTGGGGGGGGGGGGGGTGTAGCAAGCTACCCTTCCCCTACCCCCCGCTAACTATCGCGGGGGTAATTAACCCTCGTTAAAAACCATTGGCTCGTCATTTCAGCTACGCTAAAAGGTAAACCCAATGTAAATAGCTAAGGTTTGTGTGGTTAGGAAAAATACAAAGTATCTTCGAATTTGTCATTTTCTTCGGCCTTTTTTCAGATGGAAGATGATCTTTCACGGTCATTTTGTCATAATTCTCTTCTGCCAAATCAGGTTTACTAACAACTGTCGCTTCTTCTCTCTTTTCTAAGTTAATTTCCTCACTCTCGGACTGGTCAGTAAGAGCTGCCTCTTCTTTCAACCCAATCTCTTCTTCTTTTTTCTCATGAGCTGAAGTCCTTAACGTTCCGTAAGGTTGTAAGTGACAAGAAGCTAATTTCTTCATATCTCCATTTGCTAAAATCCATACACTTCTCCCTTCCATCTTTTCCACCGTAGCGGGACCAAACAATTGTTTTCCACCTTTGTGCTGGTAAAATACTTTCTCCCCAGGTGTATATAGATAATCATTAAAAGACGCTTTTCAATATTAAACTTACCCGATAATCATGTAGCTGTCAACTCCGTTGCCCGACAGAATTCTATGGAGGGATACGCCAGCTATCACAATACTAGAAGGGGGTGTACTTACCAGCGCCACCTGTGGCCAGGTACTCAAGTACTTCTTGTTGACACCTCCTCAATTATTCCTCTGTCGTGCTTCTGACAAGACGTTCTGGGATACGCTTATGTTCTTGGAGTATTTTCACGACTTTGGTGAAGTATTTCTCTTTGATTTTGGCTGTCGCTTTACTGGAAACTTCTATTTTAGCTTAGTTAGCTTTTGGAATTAATTTGATTAATTTTGGTGACGAAGAGAGTATGAACTCTCGTTCACCTTTCAATGGCCGACCCTTCCCTTAGACGGAAGTGTTGGTGTCTAAGAGAGTATAGACTCTCTTTCTTAATTTTGCTTAACAAAAGTTATAGATTTATTTTATATCTCTCCGCCTCTTATAGGCCTCTTCGATTAACTTCCTTTTATTATAAACTTATTAAAATTAATTTTTATATTTGTTTATATTCAACCTTCCTAATAGTAGGCGGTCTTTTCTTGGTACCGAAGTTAATTATCGTGAGCCCGTCATTTCGGTTTTACCTGTTAACATATTATGCTATTTTAAGGTCTTTGAAAGAATTTCTTTGATAGTCTCGTACTTTTTCAAAGTTGAACTAACGTTTTGTTTGTCTCGGCAGTTGTTGACGTTCAGAACGTTTCAACTTGCACTCTATCGTTACGATAGAGAAAGAATGTTCACGGTTTCACGTTGCAGTAAGAGTAACCGTGTCTAGCGTTTTGTTCATTCTTTCTTAACTTAATGGTTTTGATCCTAATAAGGAACTTTTCTTTTTGGGAAATATTTCAGTTTTTTCCTTTAACAATAATATGTTTTAACGATATATATGATTGGGCTCTTCTCTCAGGTTCTAAGTCAAGAGAGAGAGAGAGAGAGATAGAGACGGAGGGAGAAAGAGGATAAACGTTTCCCTCAAGCCTGCCAGGCGTACGAGTAACGTCGTTATCGTTTTGCTCTTATCCCTAGTCTCTTTAGTGGAAGAAACTAAACGTTTCTAGAGTGATCTAGTGTTTAGTCTCTTTCCAGCCACTGAATTTTCTTTCATTAGATTTTTCTGTTACATTGTAATTCTGTTTTCGCAATTACTAACTTTTGAGAAGGATAGAATTGCGTGTTTCAGGTACAAACCACTTAAAGTTTCGAGTTCAGTGAAATAAGTGCAAACAGAAATCAAAGTGATAAGTGATTGATGTCGGTGTTATGCGTGAGGGTACTTTTGTGCGCGCCAGTCGTCCTCCCAGTCCGGGACCTCTTGCAAGCTCCCAAGCCCAGGGGAGAAGCAATGTCGAAGGGCAAAAGGGTTCGGCAGGCCTTGATCGGCGCACAGAAGTATCCTCGGTGGTTGTGGGCGTGTCTTACCGAGACCGTCACTCCCACCCGCAGACGATTGAGCCCTTATTTTGCTCGTCTGCAGAAGAGATTTAGAGGAGAAAATAAAGGCAGAGTAACGCTGGTCTCAGGTCTCTAGACCTCTTAAACGTAAAGTCCAGACCTATGCCAGACGTACGAAGTAAAGTTCAACAACCCGGATGCAGTCATTGGGTTAGCTCTGACTCTCCTCAGTCATCAGTTTGTCGGGCTGAGAGTGCGCCTACACTCCCCCCCGCCTATGCTTGCTCCGCCTGATCGCAGTACCACCTGCCAGGCGTACGATGTTGTGGACTCTTCTACAGTCCATGCAGCACAGCTTTCGGACCTGATGCGTGAGTGTCGTACTGAGAGTGTTGCACCTCCTCCTCCTCCTGCACCGGTGGTGCACCAACCGCCTGCACCCGTTCAGCCTGTGCTGCACCCGCCTGCACCGGTGGTGCACCAACCGGCTGCACCCGTTCAGCCTGTGCTGCACCCGCCTGCACTCGCTGCACCCAGTCGCAGCACCATCTGCCAGGCGTACTATGTTGTGGACTCTACTACAGTCCATGCAAGCACAGCTTTCGGACCTGTTGCGTGAGTATCGGGCTGAGAGTGTTGCACCTCCACCTGCACCCTTTCAGCCTGTGCTCAACCCGCCTGCACTCGCTGCACCCAGTCGCAGCACCATCTGCCAGGCGTACGATGTTGTGGACTCTACTACAGTCCATGCAAGCACAGCTTTCGGACCTGTTGCGTGAGTGTCGGGCTGAGAGTGTTGCACCTCCACCTGCACCCGTTCAGCCTGTGCTCAACCCGCCTGCACTCGCTGCACCCAGTCGCAGCACCTTCTGCCAGGCGTACGATGTTGAACCTCTTTCTGTGTTCGCTGTTCCCAGTGTTGTTCAGCCTCAGCCTTCTTTAAGGCAACCTTCGGTTTGGGATCAGGAGGATTACTCCACTCTTCCTCCTCCTCCCCTGGCTGCTCCACCGGTGGTGCAACTCTCGGTGGAGGTACAACCTCTTCCACCTGTGAGTCAGTCTCCTCAGCTGCTGCACCGAGCTCAACCCGTGCACCCTGTTCCTGCGCCTCAGACACCTCTGCTTGCGGGAACTTTACCTTGTTCTGCGCAACCTCGGTCTCTTCACGCTCCACTCATACCACAGGAACAGGAACTTTCTGCACCTTCCACTGTTGTTGTTCCAGCTCGTTCTGACTCTGCTGTTCAGCATACCTTACCTCCATTTTCAAACCATGGCAAAAATATGAATCATGAGTTATGAATGTAAGGTAAACATTATGTTGATTTTTAAACCCCATGCAAGCATGCATAAAGCTCTCTAGCACTGGTCATGGAATTTCTAAGAATGTTAAACGCCATGCACACGCTCTGCTTTCCTTACAGCAGGCTCTGCTTACAGCAGGCTCTGCTTACTACATGCTCAGCATTCAGCATGCTCTGCATTCAGCATGCTCTGCATACAACATGCTCTGCATACAGCATGCTCTGCATTCACAACATGCTCTACATACAGCATGCTCTGCATACAGCATACTCTGCATTCATCATGCTCTGCATACCTTACCGCATGCTTCTCAACATATCTTGGGTTGTTGCCAACTCACTAGACTGTCAAGCAGTTTCATAACGTTGCCTTCTAGTCTGCTGCTTTTGCACCAGTGAACCCTCACTCAGAGAACTTAGCTTTTCTAGGATAAGGTCCCTGTAGATGAGAAAGTTCTTTTCTCCCTCCTTCTGATATTCCCTTGAGGACTCTGTCATTTGGAGGGAGCCTTTAGCTGCATAACCTCTTATGGACTTTTATTTAAGCATAACATGTTTACAAGGAAGGTAATGGTTCCACTTCAGCCGCTAATCCCGTCTGTTACCACACCTGCTCCCATAGACCTTGAGCTGTGTTGCATGACATGCAGTCCAAGCTTAGTCCTTGTTAGAGGATTTTTTGTTTACGGAGTCAATGTGTCACGGGGAAGACGTTCAACAACCAACAGAAGGGACTTGTTGTGACGCAGTGCGGCAACCTCAGCAACCCGTTAAGGAGTTGTCTGTACGACCCAGATAGTCTAGACAGATTCGGGTTGTCACTGTACTTCCTCGCTTGCCCATGATTGACAGTTTACAGACTGTGCAGCAGTATCATGATCTTGTGTCCGGCTCCGTCAGACGACTGGCTTTTAAGAGCTCCCACAAGTCGTCGCTGTCTGGAGATTTTCAAATGGACTATGGATCTGACCAAGGAACTGGGCCTCCTGGTCAATTTTGAGGAGTCTCAGCTCGTTCCATCCCAGACCATTGTTTCCTTGGGTATGGATCTTCAGAGTCGAGCTTTTCGGACTAGTCCGTCGGCCCCAAGGATCTTCCAAGCCCTAGAATGCATCCAGAGCATGCTGAGAAGGAACCGATGCTTAGTCAGGCAGGGGATGAGTCTAACAGGGACACTTTCATCGCTGGCCCTGTTCATCGAGTTAGGGAGACTCCTCCTCCGCCCCCTTCAGTATCATCTAGCTGCTCTCTGGATAAAGGACATGACGCTAGAGACGGGCTCAGTTCCTGTTTCCGAAGAGATGAGGTCTACTCTAACGTGGTGGAAGAACAGCATTCTTCTCAAGGAAGGTCTACCTTTGGCTGTTCAGACCCCCGACCACCGTCTCTTCTCGGACGCATCGGACACGGGCTGGGGTGCGACACTGGACGGACAGGAATGCTCGGGAACATGGAATCAGGAGCAAAGGACACTTCACATCTATTGCAAGGAGTTGTTGGCAGTTCATCTGGCCTTGATAAACTTCAAGTCCCTCCAGCTTAACAAGGTGGTGGAGGTGAACTCCGACTACACCACAGCCTTGGCTTACATCTCCAAGCAGAGAGGGACTCATTCAAGGAAGTTGTTCAAGTTCGCAAGGGACCTCCTCATTTGGTCAAAGATCGAAAGCTCACGCTGGTAACGAGGCTCATTCAGGGCGATATGAATGTCATGGCAGATCGCCTCAGCCGTAAGGGTCAGGCCTTCCCCACAGAGTGGACCCTTCACAAGAATGTTTGCAGCAGACTTTGGGCCCTGTGGGGTCAGCCAACCATAGTTCTATTCGCTACCTCGATGACCAAGAAGCTCCTCTTGTATTGTTCTCCGATTCCAGACCCAGCAGCAGTTCGCGTGGATGCCTTTCTGCTGGATTGGTCCCATCTCAACCTGTATGCATTCCCGCCGTTCAAGATTGTCAACAGGGTACTTCAGAAGTTCGCCTCTCACAAAGGGACACGGTTGACGTTGGTTGCTCCCCTCTGACCCGCGAGAGAAGGGTTCACCGAGGTACTGCAATGGCTGGTCGACGTTCCCAGGACTCTTCCTCCTAGAGTGGACCTTCTGCGTCAACCTCACATAAAGAAGGTACACCCAAACCTCCACGCTCTTCGTCTGACTGCCTTCAGACTATCGAAAGTCTCTCAAGAACTAGAGGCTTTTCGAAGGAGGCAGCCAGAACGATTGCCAGAGCAAGGACGACATCCACTCTCAGAGTCTATCAGTCTTAATGGGAAGTCTTCCGAAGCTGGTGCAAGGCCAATGCAGTTTTCCTCAACCAGTACCACTGTAACCCAGATTGCTGACTTCCTGTTACATCTAAGGAACGTAAAATCCCTATCAGCTCCTACGATCAAGGGTTACAGAAGTATGTTGGCAGCGGTTTTCCGCCACAGAGGCTTGGATCTTTCCTCCAACAAAGATCTACAGGACCTCCTTAGGTCTTTTGAGACCTCAAAGGAACGTCGGTTGTCCACTCCAGGCTGGAATCTAGACGTGGTCCTAAGGTTCCTAATGTCATCAGGATTTGAACCGTTCCAATCAGCCTCTTTTAAGGACCTCACATTAGAAACTCTTTTCCTCGTGTGCTTAGCAACAGGTAAAAGAGTAAGTGAGATCCACGCCTTCAGCAGGAACATAGGTTTCACATCTGAAACGGCTACATGTTCCTTGCGGCTCGGTTTTTTTGGCTAAAACGAGCTTCCTTCCCGTCCTTACCCTAAGTCGTTCGAGATCCCAAGCCTGTCCAACATGGTGGGGAACGAACTAGAGAGAGTACTTTGCCCTGTTAGAGCTCTTAAGTACTATCTAAGAAGGTCAAAACCATTACGAGGACAATCAGAAGCCTTATGGTGTGCTATCAAGAAGCCTTCTCTACCAATGTCTAAGAACTCAGTTTCTTTCTACATCAGGCTTCTGATTAGAGAAGCAAATTCTCATCTGAAGGAAGAAGACCTTGCTTTGCTGAAGGTAAGGACACATGAAGTGAGAGCTGTGGCTACTTCAGTGGCCTTCAAACAAAACCGTTCTCTGCAGAGTGTTATGGATGCAACCTATTGGAGAAGCAAGTCAGTGTTCGCATCATTCTATCTCAAAGATGTCCAGTCTCTTTACGAGTACTGCTACACCCTGGGTCCATTCGTAGCAACGAATGCAGTAGTAGGCGAGGGCTCAGCCACTACATTCCCATAATTCCATAACTTTTTAACCTTTCTCTTGAATACTTTTTATGGGTTGTTCGGTCGGCTAAGAAGCCTTCCACATCCTTGTTGATTTGGCGGGTGGTCAATTCTTTCTTGAGAAGCGCCGAGGTTAAAGGTTGTGATGAGGTCCTTTAGTATGGGTTGCAGCCCTGTATACTTTAGCACCTTTGGGTTGATTCAGCCTCCAAGAGGAACGCTGCGCTCAGTAAGGAAGACGAACTTAAAAAAGAGACAGAGTAACGGTTCAATTCGACTTCCTTACCAGGTACTTATTATTTCATTGTTATTTGAGATAACTGTTATATGAAATATGGGATACTTAGCTATCCTTTAATCTTGTACACTGGTTTTCACCCACCCCCCTGGGTGTGAATCAGCTACATGATTATCGGGTAAGTTTAATATTGAAAAATGTTATTTTCATTAGTAAAATAAATTTTTGAATATACTTACCCGATAATCATGATTTAATTGACCCTCCCTTCCTCCCCATAGAGAACCAGTGGGACCGAGGAATAATTGAGGAGGTGTCAACAAGAAGTACTTGAGTACCTGGCCACAGGTGGCGCTGGTAAGTACACCCCCTTCTAGTATTGTGATAGCTGGCGTATCCCTCCATAGAATTCTGTCGGGCAACGGAGTTGACAGCTACATGATTATCGGGTAAGTATATTCAAAAATTTATTTTACTAATGAAAATAACATATTTCTTGAGTTTAAGGCAATTTTCAACTTTTCCCCATACTCAATTTCTCTACTTCTTATTCACTTCTTTTTGATTTTCAATATGTCTTCTGACTGCTTCTGACTCAGAGATTAAAGATTCGGTGGCTACATTTCCATTTGTTATACCAGTAACTACTACAGCTCTCCCAGTAACTGTAATGGGGCATATCCTTTCACTGTTATATTAGTATTATGACACCAGTGTACCAACCGTGTTTCACACAATTGTACATAATTCCTTTTGTATATACAGTGAACCCTCGTTTATCGCGGTAGATAGGTTCCAGTCGCGGCCGCGATAGGTGAAAATCCGCTAAGTAGTGACACCATATTTACCTATTTATTCAACATGTATATTCAGACTTTTAAAACCTTCCCTTGTACGTAGTTCTGTTAACAAACTACCCTTTAATGTACAGAACGCTTAATGCATGTACTACAGTACCCTAAACTAAAACAGGCACAAATATTAAAGGTGATTTTATATCATGCATTTCCTAAACACGCTAAAAAGCATGATAAAAAATGGCAACCAATGTTTTGTTTACATTTATCTCTGATCATAATGAAGAAACAAACATGAGGTAGAGCTTTGCTTATTACCCAGACATATTTCCCATACTTTTCCCTTAGAACTACATCACATCTTCCTACTTTAGATATATATATATATATATATATATATATATATATATATATATATATATATATATATATATATATATATATATATATATATATATATATATGTGTGTGTGTGTGTGTGTGTGTGTATATATATATATATTTATATGTATACACATATACATACCTACATATATACATAAATACATGCATACATATATATATATATATATATATTACTGTATATATATGGGTTATGGAAAAAATCCGCGAAGTGGTGAATCCGCGATGGTCGAACCGCGAAGTAGCGAGGGTTCACTGTATTATGCTTGTATCTTCGCTCTTCCCTCGCACTAAAACGAACATGAAAATTCATGTCTGGTCTTTCCTCTGTAATATTATCTGTCTTGTGAACTTGTTATGTCCTGTTGCCTTGAGATTTTGTTATAAGGAGAGAGTTCTACAATAATATAACTCAGTCGTTTCCAACCTGCCTTTGACTTCACAATCCTCTCTCTCGGCTCGTCACATTGGTGACCCCGGAAGTCGACTCGCTCCCACTGCCTTCCACCCCCACCTTCCTCGCCCCTCCATCGTTGGTACTATGACGGAGACGGACTCTTCTACAGCAGTTGGCGCTGCAACCACCCCATTGAAACTTTCACCGTTCGCCACCGCAGAGGCGTTTGCTTGGTTTCAACGCGCAGAAGTCCACTTCCGTATCAGGGGCGTGACTCTCTCAAGAACCACCAAAGCGGATTATGTTCTCGCGGCGATACCCGAGGACACCTTCCCAGAAATATCCGACTGGCTTTGTGAACAGGGAGACACCCCAATAGCGTATGACGCCCTCAAAACATACCTTCTGCAGCAGTACTCGCCGTCGCCAGCCGCCCGTATAGCAAAGCTTTTTCAGCTCTCGCAACAACCGTTGGGGGACCAAAGGGCTTCGCTTGCCCTCAGGGAAATGACCAGTATCGCTTGCCTTCAACCTGCCGCAGACGGCTCTCCTCGTGAGGTGAACCTACTTCGTGCCCTTTGGATACGCCGTTTACCCGAACCTGTACGCGCTGCCATACCCGATGTCGATAGTTTACCCATAAAGGACTTGATGACCAAAGCCGACGCCCTTATGGACAGCCACTTCAAGACCTCCATCAACGCCTCCACCCCTGACGACGAGGATGCCTATTCAACGTCAACCGAAGCTGACATGAATGCTGTAGGACATACACGCCTACCCCGTGACGTGCCGAAGCGGCGACAAAGCCGCCCACCACCCACCAATCGCTCGCTCCCCAACGAACGACTTCTACAGCCACTTACTACCTCCCATCCGCCGCAGTTTTGCTACTACCACTTCAGATTCGGGGCAACCGCGAAGAAATGTGCCAAGGATTGTCAGTGGCCAAAAAACGTGTAAGTAGGCCATCGCTTGTGGCGGTGGCCTCCCATGTTTCTAATCTTTTCTTTTTACAGGATGCAGGAATGGGCGTGCGATTTTTGGTAGACACGGGTGCTTGTCATTCTCTTTTGCCAAGGAAACTCTTCAAGACACGACGTAGTCTGTCTACATCTGCCGACGCCCGCTTAGTAGCTGCCAACGGATCTGCGATACCCACCTACGGTTACGAGAACCTCACATTATCGTTCGGAAACGGTAAATTCAATTGGAAGTTTCTCGTTGCTGACGTCACAATGCCAATCCTCGGTGCGGATTTCCTCTCTCATTTCCACCTTCTGGTCGATGTCGCCCACCGACGATTGGTCAACGCAGACTCGTACTTGTCGACACCTCTTCAACCCTCCCCCTCTAACCTCGCTCTCCACATCAGCGCACCCACGGATGCCTACGCCCACCTTCTCACGTCGTACCCAGAAGTTTTCCGTCCAAAACTTCGCCAAACGCCCACGGTTCCTGCCAAGCACTGTATTTATCACCATATCAAGACGACGGGACCCCCAGTCTTCGCAAAATTCAGACGTCTGTCACCGGAACGATTGGCAGCCGCCAAACAGACGTTCGCCGAAAACGGCTCCCTCCGTCCGTGCGGGGATTACAGGCGCCTGAACATGCAAACAGAACCGGACCACTACCCCCTCCCAGACATTGCCGACGTGACCTCCTACCTGCACAAAGCGAAGGTTTTCTCTACGCTCGACCTCCTGAAGGGGTATTATCAGGTGCCTATGAACCCAGAAGACATCCCCAAGACCGCCATCACCACTCCGTTTGGTACATACACCTTCAATTACTCCTGTTTTGGCCTTCGTAATGCTGGGGCAACGTTTCAACGTCTCATGGATGGCATCTTAGGGGACCTCCCTTTCTGTGTATGTTATGTGGACGACATACTTGTGTTCTCCTCCTCAAAAGAGGAACACCTCCGTCACCTGCGCATCGTGCTCGACCGCCTGCAACAAAACGGCCTTGTAGTCCGGTACGACAAGTGTACCTTTGGCGCCAACGAAGTATCGTTCTTAGGGCACCGCATCACTCCTGAAGGTGTCCACCCCCTCCCTGAGAAGGTAGCAGCCGTTCAGAACTTCCCCGTGCCCTCGACCGTCAAAGCTCTGCAGGAATTCTTGGGCATGATCAACTATTATCACCGTTTTCTGCCAGCCATTGCCGCCACTCTTGCTCCCCTTTACGCCTCCCTTAAGGGCAAGCCGAAGGACCTGAAGTTGGGTCCCCTTCAAGAAGCAGCCTTCTGCAATGCAAAGAAGGCCCTATCAACTGCTGCGGCTCTCACTTTTCCTATCCCACACACCCCTCTCCTTCACTCCACCGATGCCAGCAACGTCACTATTGGTGCAGTACTCGAGCAGGTGGTCAAAGGCTCGCCCCGCCCATTGGCCTTCTTCAGCAGAAAACTGTCCAAGGCGGAATCGGGTTATTCTACCTTCGATCGAGAATTGCTGGCGGTGCACTTGGCTGTCCGTCACTTTCGCCATTTCTTAGAAGGTACCCCCTTCGTCATTTGCACAGACCACATGCCTCTGGTGCACGCCTTCACTCGACAGTCTGACGCCTGGTCCGCCCGTCAACGCCGACATCTCTCCGCCGTGGCTAAATACAATTGCACCCTCCAATATGTCCCTGGGAAAATGAATCCCGTTGCCGATGCCCTGTCAAGAACCACGTTGGCTGCCGTTCAACTGGGATTGGATTACAACGTCCTGGCTGAAGCTCAACGACAGGATCCAGAGTATCAAGCTTGTAGGACATCCTGCACGTCCCTCCGTTGGGAAGACTTTCCTCTTGAAGACTCCAACACCACCCTCCTCTGTGACGTCAGTACTGGTAGACCGTAACCTTGGATTCCTGCTCCCATGCGCCGACAGGTGTTTGATTTCATTCACGGCCTTTCACACCCCTCGTGCCGTTCTACTGCACAGCTGCTGAAGGCAAAGTTCATTTGGCACAGCATTTTTAAGGATGCTAAGGATTGGGTCCGCGCCTGTACTTCTTGCCAAACTTCCAAAGTACATCGACACACGGATTCAGGAGTGGGCACTTTTCCTTAACCTCAGCGTCGTTTCGCACACATTCACGTCGACGTTGTAGGCCCCTTACCCACATCACAAGGACATCGTTACTTGTTTACCGTCATCGACCGCTCCATTCGTTGGCCTGAAGCCATTCCCATGGAAACTGCAACGTCCGCCTCATGTACATCTGCCTTACTCTCTGGATGGATTTCAAGATTCGGTATCCCTGAGCACATTACTTCTGACAGGGGAACCACTTTTACCTCTCAATTGTGGACGTCATTAGCGAATCTCCTGGGCATCACCCTACATCAGACAACGGCCTACAACCCCGCTGCCAATGGAATGGTTAAACGTTTTCATCGCACCCTCAAAGCAGCTTTGATGTCCCGCTGCAAGGATTGCAACTGGTTTACTCAGCTTCCCTGGGTCCTCCTGGGACTAAGGACCACTCCTAAAGACGCCCTCGACGTCTCGGCAGCTGAAATGGTGTATGGTGACCCGTTGGTCGTCCCTGCCAAATTTTTTCCTTCTACAACCTCCTCCGACGATCTCCAGCGCATATGTCACGTCTTGGGAAAATTTACTCCGTCCCGCCAGACTTACAACCCCCAGCGAAGCATCACATACCAACGGACTTGCACTCTGCAACGCACGTCTTCCTGCGCAACGACACCAGCAAGCCACCACTAACGCCCCCTTACACGGGCCCTTTCCTTGTGATCCGACGCAGTCCGAAAGCATTCCTCCTAAACATTCGGGGCAAAGAAGACTGGGTCTCCATTGATCGTCTAAAACCTGTTTATCTTCTGCCAGATGACCCGCCTACAGTTCGCCTCTCTAGATCAGGGCGCCCTATTTAACACGTACAGTATGTCATTTTTAGGGGGGGAGCCATGTACCAACCGTGTTTCACACAATTGTACATAAATCCTTTTGTATATATTATGCTTGTATCTTCGCTCTTCCCTCGCACTAAAACGAACATGAAAAGTCATGTCTGGTCTTTCCTCTGTAATATTGTCTGTCTTGTGAACTTGTTATGTCCTGTTGCCTTGAGATTTTGTATATAAGGAGAGAGTTCTACAATAATATAACTCAGTCGTTTCCAACCTGCTTTTGAGTTCACAATCCTCTCTCGGCTCGTCAAACCAGGCCGCTTTAGAAACTGCTTCATCTAATGTAATTCTATCATTCTCTTCCATTACTTTCTTCACAGTTAGATCAGCGCTGTAATGATTTCGTTCGTTCAAACCATTACTCCAAGGGGAATATGTTGGGCCAAACCTTATCGTAATTCCCATTGCAGAAGCCAAACTTTACATTTCCTTATTTAGAAATTCTGATCCATTGTCAGCCCAAAATCCCTCAGTAGGATATCCGTATTTCTCGCACCAGTTCTGGGTGATGGTATGCAAAACAGTGACTGCTTCTTTGTTCTTTAGCACAACTCCACTTATTAGTTTTTTTGAAGGCGTCTACCATCCACAGAATGTTATTTTCCTTCACTTGCTTTAGGTCAACTGTGACCTTTTGATTAAATTCAGTCACTGTTGGGATGGCAACTTTTGGTATACCTAATGATTTTTTTATACTTTTGGCAGGGTATACATTCATTAACAACTTTCTTAATAATCTTTTTGGTTCGGTTGGTTAATACTCCTGCCAATGTGAAAAAATGGAGGAGTTGAGTCTCTCCCTTATGGCCAGATACCAGATGTACCCTTTTTACTCTTTTATACTCTGATATTTCTTTATTGCTTTCAATTTCTTGACAAACATTACAATCTCTTCTTCGCTACATTTATTGCTTTCCAAGACAATGGCAAGATGGTTACCTTTAGTGGTTATCAAATCTATTTCTAGGTTTGAAACCAAGCTTCTGATAACTAGTTTTTCCTTTCCTTTCTCGTAATCCTGTGAGGCACTCCATTTCTGGAGTTGTTCTTTAGAACAAAAAAAGGGATATTAGCTTCAATAGCATAAATTTGCACTCGTAGTCTACTGAACTCTGTTCCATTTTTCTTTCCTTTAATTATCAGTGGAACTTCAAACATTTTGTGGCATTCATAAACTTTACTTGGTCCAAATTTGAACTTTTTCTTTTCTATTCTTTTAACATTAACTTGTCCTTTTCCAAATTGATTTTTCTTCAGATATTCTTCTATCCATTTAATTCCTGCCACATTTTTGGGTGCACCATTGTCAATAATCATCTCAGTTTCATTGATTTCATCTGTGAAGTAAATTTCAGGCATTTCTACTTCTCCTCTCTCATCTTCAACACTCACAAATCTGATGTTACTTATTCTATTCAGACAGCATTCATTTCTACACCTTTTCTCTCTCGATTCTGATCTGAGCCTCCTGCCGCCCTCCATCGGACGATCTTGCCGATTCCTTTCAAGTTCTTCACGATCCTCACTTCTCCTTTCCGAAGGTTCTCTTCGTTTAAAGGAGTCTATTCTGTTTTGGTTTCTATCTCCTGATCGAGAGTAATATCTTCTACTCTGATATCTGCTTCCTGACCCTCTCCTGTTTTGGCTTCTGTCTCGCGAACAGGAGTATGGTCTCCTATTTCTTTGCTCATTTGATCTCGATGTAGATCTTTGTCTATTTGTATAAAATACGTCCAATTCCTTTTCGGGTCTTTGGTTTTCTATCTTTAGTTCCTTGAACTCCTTTTTACATATTTCTATTGTCACTTCATCTTCTACATTTTTTAGTTGTTTCATAATTGAATTTTTTTCTGTTGTTTCTAATTTAGACCTATCTAAAAACAAAACTGTAGTCCACAACTTCCATTGTGATCCAAAGTTTGCTCTATCCATTTTCACTAAAAGATTCTCAAATCTATTCAGATACTCTTCACCTGTTTCTTTGTCTTTCTGTTCAAATTTTTGTATTTCAGAAACCAATTCAGACATTTTTTCCAAGGTTGTTTTTTTCAAATTTACCTTTTAGCAAGTTTATCATGTCTTCAATGATAGTTACACTGTTAGTGTTTACTTTTTCTATAACTTCTCTTGACACAAATTCTGATAATCCTCCAATCTTTTTGTTTGTTTTTAAACTATCCACCAATTCGAAAAATTTTTGAATTGGAGGAATGGTTGTCTGTGAATCCCATAGCCTTAGTTGATGGCAATAACTTTCAAAATCCTGGCCATTAGTCCAGATTGGAGCTTTCCGATTTTTAACTAAATTAACATGGTTATATCCACTTCCAACTTGGTTTGTCTCAAAATTTTTTTCAACGATTTTCAATAATTTGTCTAGTCTTTCATCCATATCACTCTTTTCATACTTTGTCCTGTTTGTTTCTTTACTGAAATCCCACTTTTTGTGAAAGTTTTTCTGGTGCGAAATATTGGTTGCTCTGTAAAAACAGAGCAACCAATATTTCGCACAGTTTATTGCACTGTCCACAAATTCTAGCCTCATACCTTTGATCTAACTGGTTTTTTGCTGCCTCATACCTTTGATCTAACTGGTTTTTTGCTGCCTCAAAAAGTTCATTTGTTTCTAGCCACCGTTTTACCTGTTCCACTTCACCTAAATTCAAATAATTATTTTCACACTTGCTCTCATCTCCATTTTCTTTATGTCCCAATACCGGGCCTTTACACTTATGACAAAATTTGAAAATAAAATTTCCAGCATTGTCTATGGTTCCAAAGTTAGCCAGTCGGGTCAGCTGGTTCATAAGCTCATTTTCATCTTCAATGTATCCTGGTAATGAAACTGCAGAGTATTCTGAAAACGCCATCTTTCCTCGTGAGGGAAAAAATATATATCAACAATATCCGATTATGACCGTTTCACTTTATTATAGATAATAACATCAGGGTTCAAGGTTTCTTCCAGAAGATCCCCAAGCACTCACAAACACTCAAAACAGCAAAATGATTAAGCTACTGTGAAGACTCGTAATTACCATTCTTCGGCTCACACAACTTCAGGCTCAGGTCGTCTGCCTCACCATGTATCAACAGTTCAGCATAATCACAACAAATTTGTTTTCTTCATCTATCCATGATATTTGCTCCCCGAAGCACTCTCGTCGACAGAACCAATACGTCCTTTCCAGTTCATAAGCCGAAATCCATTGGTTTTCCTTCTCACAGACGGCTTCACATTTGCAGCAACTTACTGAACTTCCGGATTACTCCCCCTCCCCGATGTTCGGGAACTTTTAGCTGCTCATTATTTTCTTTTATCGTTATTAGTAAAATTCAATCTCCAAGACAATCGCCGCAGTCCCTCGAACCACGCTCTGCTACCATATAATATCCAGGAGGTAGAGAGAGACGTCAGTTCTTCACACAGGAACTTTACTAATTAAAACATACACGGGAGCAATACCAAAGCTCAAGTCTCAGAGACACCAAGGTTACGAGGGAACAAGCAATAAGGATTGTTTAGCTTATCAGCCATTATATACTGTATATAATACTATATGTTTGGTTCTCAGACACAAGCCATAGTATATATGTACAGATATGTATTAATCTATTTTTTTTATGTCATCGATGTTATTACGTCATTCTTGCCGCTGGCGTTGTTACAATCTTAAAATCGTCACAGGTTCTTTTAGTAATTAAAATAAATGCTTCAAACAACCACCGTTAAAATATGGGAAATAAATATAAAAAGAAACACGGAAAAACACAACACTTTTATTCACAAACTTACACAAAGAAAATCAACGTTACTAATTTGTTTACTTCAACCGACAAATCAATTCAATCAAACATCAATAGTAAGGGGGAACAGTCAATAAGGTAGAAATACTCAAGGAATAGTTTTCTGCAGCTGCTGAGACGATACTGGTACAAAGACTTCAGGCTTGAGAATGTTGCAGAATGGTGGCTGAAGTTCAGATGAAACGGCATGATGACCGGATACTGTTGAAAGGCAGGCTGCAGGTAGTGTTGGCTACTTCTCGTCACAAGCTGGAAGGGCTGGCTGCTTCAATTTGCCTCCTCTTCTGGGCCATAACAGAATTTTGGAGATAGGCTTTTCAGTGTCTGAGGGGAAGGTTAGAATCTGGCTCTATCAGTCTTTTGGTCAGGCTTTTCAGTGTCTGAGGGGAAGGTTAGAATCTGGCTCTATCAGTCTTTTGGTCTTCTCTGTTTCTTATCTCGTTAGGACTTGGATCTCATCTGCCTCGGACATAGTTCTTCTCTTGTTTTATATCCTGTCCTAGCTCTTCTTGAAGTCTATATACCCATGTATGGGCGGAGTTAATTACATTGGGCAGCAGTCATTTCCATAGAAGGGATTCTTTTTAACAATTCTGTGTCTCTAATGGCTTCCTCAAAAACGCCCACTTTAATTATGCCATGGAAGCTTCTAGAATAAATTTCTAATGCAATCTGGACCACGTATGAAGTCATAACAAAAGGGCAGTACGTGTCCTTTCATGATGACATGTTTCATAAACAAAGATTTCCCTCAGGCTCGGTTTCTCAAAATATGCTGACTCCACTAATTAAGACGATGACATCTTGGTCAAAACAGGATAGTCCCCTAATCGTGGCAAGCACTCTCTTCGAGGCTCGGTTTACAGTAATTTCAAAATGCTGACGACAGTGAAGTGATGACAGGTTTGACCAAACAATACGGTAGGCTAATCGGATCCCGCTGCTCACAATTTTGGAATAGATATTTTTGTGTTTAAAACATATTCTTTTGAAAGTTTTGTATCTACCCATGACAGTCATGGATGTTTCTACATCTGTCACTGCTGCCTTCTTCGATTAATGGCGGAAGGTATCATGGTTGGGAGGTATTTGCATTCAAAGCTACATGTGAGAGTATTGAATGAACTCTGTCATCACGAAGATGGTTTGAACCTTTTTGGCGGAACTATTCTCAAAGGTTGGGTCTTTGGAATCCAGGGGATCCAATGCTTGGGTTAGGACTCTCGGATTCTGACCAGAAGCCCATCATTACAGATATGGGGAGGATGACTCCATAGTTTCTTGATCCTAACAGGTAGGTTCAGCTTACACCTGTGCCTATATATCTTTTTTGATGGTATACTTCACAGAGAGAATACAAATTCCCTTTCTGACCTGTGATACCTTAATATTCTCGAGCAGGTAAACCAAACCAATCAATTAAACCAATCTTGACCCCATACTATAGATTCTTCAATTAAGGAACCCTCCATCCCCTGGATACGCTGACTCTCCCGCCGGCACTGTTAACGATCTCTGCTAATTTAATAAAGGATAATTCTGTTGACGATCTTGGAACTAAAAAAGGCCACTCTACTGATGTTAAAAAATCTAGTTATTTGGGTAACACAAGGAAACTGCAAATCCTTCATGTTCCCCAAATTCCATTAGAGACAGATTAGGATGGTATATATAAAGCATTTATGTCCTATGGGTTAATTAAGGATATAAGGATGAAAATCAAAGAGTACAAATGTAATTCGGGGAAATCTTTTGATAGTCAATGCGAAGTATTTGGTAATGTTTGTAATTTTATGAATATTAAAATTAACAACTTGAACATCATGGAAGCTCTTTGTGATAAGGTCCTAAAAAATTGGATGCATACAAACTTGCCAATTGGTTTGAAAATGACATAACTGTACTTTTGCCTTCCCAGAGAAGGCCAAAACCACCAATGTGGCTTGTATCTGAACCTAAAGAGGTAATGAGAAATTATTTTAAAGTATGCAAATTGATTCAGAAAAAAAAATAGGAACCATCGCACCTGGTGATATATCTCGGTTTGGGAAAAATAGTTACATCATCCAGGCCAAATCATCGACGCAGTCTGCAACATTATCTAACCTATATAGATTTTAGTTATTGAAGGGATATAGTCTTATGGAAGGGGAATAGTCTTCGCTAAAGATCTGTGCGAATTTACAGAGGAGGAGATTCTTTCTATGTGTCCACTAAATATATGGAAATTGCATAAGGTTCCTGGAACATCGATGATCATACTTACTTTTGAGGATGCTGATGTACATTTTCTTATTACTATTGAAAATAAAAGGATTAAAGTTCGTTCTTTCAAGTAGAAGCCATTACAATGCTTTGATTGTTTAAATTTAGACACCCATCTAAAGTTTGTAAAAAGGAAAAAAATGTGTAGCATTTGCTCCAAATCTTATCATGGAGACTGTACACTTTAGGCCAGGTGTTTAAACTGCACCTAAAATCATAAATCAACTGATATGAGATGGGGAGATGCGGAGATGCGAAATGTATATGTTGGAGGAAGCTGCCCTCAACAAATCTAGTTTAAAAAACATAAGTGTGGGACATGCAAAAAGTCTGCTGAATAAATCAATTAGCTATGCAGAGGCCTTAAAATAAAAAATAAATCTACCACAAGAGACATCAAACCCACCTTGCATTGCCAGTAGTTCTAAGAAAAATAAGTATTTTCATAATAAAGTACTGTATGTTGAGATAAGCATTTTGCCTTTCGAGGCTTTGCCACTGTGTATCAAAACTGGGGCATTGCTCATTTCTGTACAACCTTCATTCCTCATTACCAATAATAGTACTAATCTCTCTCAGGGCATGTTCTTGCCTTATTTGATGGAAGTTCTACTTGAAACTAAGTTACCAGTTGCACCTGTTGTGGGTAAGGTGCAATAACCTTGTAGCTCACCACCTATTAATTGGAAAAGAGAGAGACCTCCATCTCTATCCCCCCTTTCCATACGAAACATCAGAGTTATGACATCAAATAAATATGATGATTTGTCTGTTGATGTATCTGATCAACCAGAAGACAATTTAGATAAATCAGAAATTTAGACTGAGGTAAAATCACAAACACAAAACCCAATCTCTCAAGGCCCTCTCTAATAAAACCACCAGTAAAGAGTGTTGGATCAAAAATTGCTAATGGGAAAACTTCATCAGAGGGGTCTTCCAAAAAGAAACCATAGTTTTTTCCTCCATTTTGCAATGGAATAGTCAGGGTATAATGGCCAAATAGAAAGAAGTCAAGCTCCTCATTCATAAACATCCCCCATGATTATATGTCTACGGGAGAGCAAACTTGATGATAATACTACCTGTCCTCACGATTATATTAGTTATAGGACACCATGTGATCACCGGATAGGGAGTCATGTTGGAAATCTCTTATACATTTGTCAAGATGTTTCCCAAATATCTTTGTCTATTCGTACATCTCTGAAGGTAGTCGTTGTACATATTGATTTAGGGAGAAAATATATAATTTTCTTTATGTACTTGCCTCCAAAGGGTAACATTTCTTATGAAAATGTCATAGAGGTGATTCAACAACTCCCTCAACCTTTTGTTATACTTGGGGATTTGAATGGGAGACATCTTTAATGGGGTAATCTTTTAGCAATCACCAGTGGCAATATGTCATCAATTGTGGAAAACGAGGATGTCAGACTCCTTAGTACAGGATAACCCACACACTTTCATGTTCAGACAGGAACTCTTATATGCATTGACCTTTCAATTGCAAACTCTAACTGCCTTCTTGATTTAAATTGGTGGACATCAGATGATTGGCTTATATGCATTGACCTTTCAATTGCAAACTCTAACTGCCTTCTTGATTTAAATTGGTGGACATCAGATGATTGGCATATTAGTGATCATCCACCAATCATTATAAACACCAACAATGGTCCCCTTTACAAATCGCCACACTGGAATCTTGACAAGGCAGACTGAGTTAAATTCCGTGAGCTAAGTGAAGTCGAGGGAAGTGCAGAAGAGTTTGAAAGTGTTGATGATGCCGTAGACTTACTGAATGGAAGCCTCTATACAGCAGGAATCAATTTGATTCCCAAAAATCGGGGTTATTCAAACGCCAACCAGTCCCCTGGTTGTCTTCAGAACTAGCTTCCCTGCACAGAGCCGCAAGAACGTCTTTAACTCGTTTGCGCAGACGCCGTACGGAGGAGAATTTGATTATATACAAGAAATGCAGAGCACAGTTCCATTATGTCATAAAACAAGCTAGTTGCCAGTGTTGGGTATCTTTTGTTTCCTATTATTATTGTTATTATTATTACTTGCTAAGCTACAACCCTAGTTGGAAAAGCAGAATGCTATAAGGCCAGGGGCCCCAACAGGGAAAATAGCCCAATGAGGAAAGGAAACAAGGAAAAATAAAATATTTTAAGAGTAACATCATTAAAATAAATATTTCCTCTAGAAACTATAAAAACTTTAACAAAACAAGAGGAAGAGAAATCAGATAGAATAGTGTGCCTGAGTGTACCCTCAAGCAACAGTAGAACACCATTATCTTCTGTGTGGAGGAAAGTTAAAAAGGCAACAGGCAAATTCACCCCCAACCCACCACCAGTGTTGGACATGAATGATCAGTATGCGACTTCAGCAACTGAGGTTAGCAATGCCCTTGCTGATCATTTGTCAAATATATCATGCAAGTGTGACGCAGCTCCTAGTCACCAGTATAGGAGCATGGAAGAAAAGAAAGTTTTAAATCTTACAACAGGAAGTGAAGTCATACAATTCTCCTTTTACAGATAGAGAATTTGATTCTGCAATTGCTACTTGTAATGGTACACCCCCGGACCTGATGGAACATGTACCTCACCTGTTCATACCAAGTTATTTATTTTAAGCATTATTAACAGAATATGATATGATTATGATTATTCAAGTGTTTGGGAACTAGCTATTATTGTAGCCTTTTTAAAACCTGGTAAAGATAATTTTTAGTAGCAAACTATCGAACAATTGCATTGACATCTTGCTTATGCAAGATCATGTAGAAGATGGTTAATGCAGATCTAATGTGGTACCTGGAAAAGAAGGGTATTTTATCACCCATCCACTGCGGATTTAAAAAAATGCATTCAACGCCTGATATCATGATACGACTGAAATCTTCTATTTGTTGAAGCCTCTGCCTTCAGATAGCGCAATGTAAGTTTTTTTTTTTCTTTTTTTTTTCCAACCTTTAAAAGGCATGTGATACTGCATGGAGATATGGTATACCTGAAACCATTCATAAATTGGGGTTAAGAGGAGAGCTACCATTATTCATTCAAACATTTCACACATTTTTTCAAGTGAGAGTAGGGTAAACTATCAGAGAGGGAATGTCAAGAAGAGGAGTTCCCCAGGGTAGTGTGCTAAGTGTAACCCAGTTTGCATTAGTCAATAATGGAATATCCTCCATCATTCCCCAATATATTCTCTTAAAACTTTGTGGATGATTTCTCCATATCATTTGTTGGAGCTAGAATGGGAAGGGTTGAGAGAAAACTACAACTCGCAATTGACAAAATTATTCTGTGGGCTAATATGAATGGATTTAAGTTTTCAACAAGCAATAGTACTGTTGTCCATTTCTGTTGTATTTGGGGAGTACATCCAGACCCGGATCTATACATCAAAGGTCAACGGATCATGTGTAAGTGAAGCTAGGTTTATAGGATTGATATCTGATTTAGGTTGACATGGATTCCTCACTTAAAAGCACTAAAAGTAAAATGTCTTGATACTTTGAAGCTTTTAAAAGTTTTGTCCCAAATATAATGGGGGCAGATTGCAAAACTATTTTAAAGCTATACAAGGCCTTAAATTTTTCAAAAATTAGTTACGGGTGTGAAATATACTCTTCAGCCACCCCAAACAAATTAAAGATAAAAATTCTATAAACCATACTGTTATCAGATTGGCAACAGGAGCATTTAGAACTCCACCTATCCAAGCCTCCTTGCTGACACTGGAGAATTACAGTTAGACCTTTACCAAATGTCTTTTTGTAATTCGGTATTGGTTCAAGTTGCAAAGACTTCCTAATTCTTTAGCCTGTCAGACTGCAAGTCTTGTAAAGCACACAACATACTTTGAGTTGCATCCGAAATCTCTTCAACCTTTTGGTTTTTGGGGGGAAACAGTTAATACGCAGACTTGATATGATTAGAAGTATGGTGCTTCCATTTAAGGTTTCATCAACACCACCATGGAAATTATCGGAGGTATCTTATTGTGAATATTTTATTAGTTAAGAAGAATATGACTGACTCAGAAAGTCAGGTCCCTTTTTATGGAATATGTTGCAGAATATAGTGAATCGACTTTTATATATACTGATGTCTCCAAATTTGATAATGACGTTGGATTTGGAGTATATAGTATTGCTTTTAATTGTAGAGGTGCACTTCTTCTAACAGCTTCCATATTTACTGCTGAAATGTATGGCATACTGACCGGCATTGAGAAAATAGTGTTAGAGGTGGAGGGCAGGTTTACCATTTTTAGTGATGCAAGGAGTGTCCTTCAAGCTTTGGAACTTTTTAATTCCAGCAACCTTTTTAGCTTTACTTCAGTAGCAGGTCTTCTGAAAGTTATTCAACTTTAAAAATATCTTTGCTTTTATGGTTTCAATTGAACATTCTTTTATTCTTTATTTATAATAAATGATATTGGCATCAATGACCTTAGATGTCAGGATGCCAGAAAACCTCAAATCAATCTCAAATCTGTTCATCAAGTCTCCCCCTCCGTTCACTCACTTTTAGATGATGTTCCCGTCACATCCTCAGGAATGGGTGAAACTCCTCATAATCTAGAATAAATTGAGGGCAATGCTTGAGAAAGATTTGCAGAAGTCGTCCAAGATGGCTCTCCTGGCTTCTACAGCCGTCTCTTTCAGGTAAGATAAAGTGACGTGTGGATAAAGACGGGTAAACGATTTCTCTCCCTTGAACAAGTCTGTTCTACAAACTCCATTCAGGATGGAAATGGCGAGCTTGGTCTGTGCCACCATCACTTCAATGGTGGAGAATATCCAACATATCATCTGAGCTAAGCGCTTTTTGTGAGGCTCCGTTCAGATGTTTGGATATCGCGGTAGATCCTCTGTAGCTGTATACCAGTAAAGTAGGCCACCCTATACAATTGGTGTCATATATGAGCCAGTACTCTGGTTTGAGCCCTCTGCAACTAATAGGTGATTTCTACGTCTGGTATTGCTAAGAGAACCTCCCCTCAGTATGGAGTCAATGACTACTGTTCAACTTTAAGCAAGTATATAGACTGAAAGGCCTGGACCTTTCCTTCTCTTGAGAACTGTACATGCTTATGGGGAGTTTCAAGCAGTTCTCCCCACTTGGGCCATTACCAGAGTACTCATCTCTTCTTTCTTCCCCTCCCTTGGAGTCCTAACAGCTGCATATTATGGAGCTGGAATGGATGATCAAGACAGGTAAGGTACTTTAATACAAACATCCTTACTTTACATTGGTTTTATTGAAATATCCTCCATTCTTCTTTACAAGTGAAAGGATGGAAAAATGTATGCATTTCCATCAATTTTATAAATGCAATATGATACAAACAAAATCCTTCTGGATGGATGTTCTCCCGTAACCGTCCATTTTACATAGGGGAAGCCTAGTTAAAAGGTCTAAGTGGAGTCTTAACTTCACTCCTCCTCAGGACCAAAGTACAGTGTCCTCCCCCAGGTCAGAAAACCAGCTAGTTTAATCATATAGGGACTTGTAATTACTCAGGATAATTAAAGATCAAAGGCTTTTATTACATATAGGAACAAATCACAAGTTTTTTAATAAATTTGTATTTTTCCCAACCATACTTTTGACTTGTACGATCATATTTATTAGTGACGATACTGTGTATTTTTATTATAGCTCACAAGTGAAAAGAATTATTTCTATTTTCTCATTAAATCTATTTAAATTATAAGAATAAATCAGTACATACTGTATATCAAGAATATATCTAATATAAAATGTAAAAAATCTTCACTAGTAAGAACTTTGCTATCTTCAGTATTATGCCATGAAATCAAACAAAGCATTTTGAAATATGAATGATAAAATCAGGGCTACCATTCACATGTGGAGCTGGGGGGAGAGTGACTGCTCCCCGCACTCTAGTTTTGGGGTGTTGGAATGTGCGTGGATGTAGTACGAGAGAGAGTAAAAGATGTGAGATTGGAAGTATGTTTAGGAATAGAAGGATGGATATATTGGCTTTGTGTGAGACAAAGATAAAAGGGAAAGGTGGAGTGATGTTCGGTGAAATGTCTGGTAGAGTGTCTGGGATTGAAAGGGGAAGAGCAAGAGAAGGTGTGGCTTTATTGCTGAGTGAATGGATGACAGGTAAAGTAGTGGAATGGAAGGAGATATCATCTAGGTTAATGTGGGTAAGGGTTAGGTTGGGTAGGGAATGTTGGGCTTTTATCAATGCGTATGGGCCAGGTTGTGAGAAAAGTGAAAAAGAGCGGAATGAGTTCTGGAATGAATTAACTAGGTGTGTAGAAGGACTGGGTAGAAGGAATTATGTAATTGTCATGAGTGACTTAAATGCCTGAGTGGGCGCTGGAGAGGTAGAAGGTGTCATTGGGAAGTATGGCGTACCAGGTGAAAATGAGAGTGGTGAGAGACTGGTAGATATGTGTTGAGCAAGAGATGGTGATAAGTTCTAGCTTTTTCAAAAAGAAAGATAAAAACAAGTATACATGGGTAAGAGTGGCAAATGGAAGAGTGGTAGAAAGGGCGTTAATGAATTATGTGTTGATAACTAAAAGAATGTTTGGAAGATTGAAAGACGTGCACGTGTTTAGGGGTATAGCTAACGGTATGTCTGATCATTTTTGGTGGAAGGAAAATTAGTTGTAGCAAAAGAGTTGGGGAATAAAGTAGGTGGATGTAAAAGGGAGCTAGTGACGGTTGAAGAGCTAATAAAACCAGGGGTAAAATGTAAATATCAAGAAAAGGTGAAAATGGCATATGACGAAGTGAAAGTAAGAGAAATTGGTAATTTAGAGGAGGAGTGGAAGTTAGTAAAAGAAATATTGTAGGGATTGCAAGTGATATGTGTGGCAAGAAGTTTGTTGGAGGCAGCACGAGGAAAGGCAGTGAATGGTAGAATGAAGGAGTAAAGGTAAAAGTGGAAGAGAAAAAGAGGGCTTTAGAAGAATGGCTGCAGAGTAATAGTGTAGAGAAGTATGAAAGATATGGAGAGAAAAATGTGGAGGTAAAGCGCTAGGTAAGTGAGGCAAAGAGGGTAGCTGACCTGAGGTGGGGTCAGGGATTGGGTCATTCATATGAAGAGAATAAGAAGTTTTGGGAAGAAGTGAAGAGAGTAAGGATGGCTGGTTCAAGAATTGAAGAGACAGTGAAAGATGGAAATGGAAGGTTGTTAAAAGGAGAGGAGGCAAGGAAAAGGTGAGCGGAGTATTTTGAAAGTTTACTGAATGTTGATGATAATAGGGAGGCAGATATAATTGCTGTTGCAGGTGTTGAGGTGCTGGTGATGGGAGATGAGAATGAGAAAGAGATTACAAGAGAGGAAATGAGGAGAGCACTACTGTAGATGAAACGAGAGTAGGAAAAGCATCTGGTATGGATGGTGTGAGAGCTGAGATTTTGAAGGAAGGGGGTGTGACTGTACTTGAATGGTTGGTGAGATTGTTTAATATGTGTTTTGTGTTGTTAATGGTACTAGTAGATTGGGTATATGTGCGTGTATTATACCACTATACAAGGGTAAGGGAGATGTGCATGAGTGTTGTAATACAAGGGGTATTAGTTTGTTGAGTGTAGTTGGAAAAGTGTATGGTAGAGTACTGATTAATAGGATTAAGGATAAAACCGAGAATGCAATCTTAGAAATACAGGGTGGTTTTAGAAGAGGTAGGGGTTGTATGAATCATATTTTTACAGTTAGGCAGATATGCGAGAAATATTTAGCAAAAGGTAAGATTGTGTATGTTGTGTTTATGGATCTGGAGAAAGCGTATGATAGAGTTAATAAGGAAGCAACATGGAATGTGATGAGGTTATATGGAGTTGGTGAAAGGTTGTTGCAAGCAGTGAAGAGTTTCTACAAAGGTAGTAAAGCATGTGTTAGGATAGGAAATGAAGTGAGTGACTGGTTTCCAGTGAGAGTGGGACTGAGACAGGGATGTTTGATGTCACCGTGGTTGTTTAATTTGTATGTTGTTGGAGTGGTGAGAGAGGTGAATGCTCGAGTGCTTGGACGAGGACTGAAACTGGTAGACGAGAAGGACCATGAAGGGGAGGTAAATCAGTTGTTGTTTGCGGATGATACTGTACTGGTTGCAGACGCGGAAGAGAAGCTTGGCCGATTAGCGACAGAATTTGGAAGGGTGTGTGAGAGAAGGAAGTTGAGAGTTAATGTGGGTAAGAGCAAGGTTATGAGATGTACGAGAAAGGAAGGTGGTGCGAGGTTGAATGTCATGTTGAATGGAGAGTTAATTGAGGAGGTGGATCAGTTTAAGTACTTGGGGTTTGTTGTTGCAGCAAATGGTGGAGTGGAACAGGTGTGCGTCAGAGAGTGAATGAATGATGCAAAGTGTTGGGGCAGTTAAGGGAGTAGTAAAAAATAGAGGGTTGGGCATGAATGTAAAGAGAGTTCTGTATGAGAAAGTGATAGTACCAACTGTGATGTATTGATTGGAGTTGTGGGGAATGAAAGTGACGGAGAGACAGAAATTCAATGTGTTTGAGATGAAGTGTCTAAGGCGTATGGCTGGTTTATCTTGAGTAGATAGGGTTAGGAACGAAGTAGTGAGGGTGAGAACGGGTGTAAGAAATGAGCTAGCAGCTTGAGTGGATATGAATGTGTTGAGGTGGTTTGGCCATGTTGAGAGAATGAAAAATGGCTGTCTGCTAAAGAAGGTGATGAATGCAATAGTTGATGGGAGAAGTACAAGAGGAAGGCCAAGGTTTGGATGGATGGATGGGTCGAAGGAAGCTCTGGGTGATAGGAGGGTAGATGTGAGAGAGGCAAGAGAGCGTGCTAGAAATAGGAATGAATGGCGAGCGATTGTGACGCAGTTCCAGTAGGCCCTGCTGCTTCCTCCGGTGCCTTGGATGACCGCGGAGGTAGCAGCAGTAGGGGAGTCAGCATTATGAAGCTTCATCGGTGGTGGATAATGTAGGAGGGTGGGCTGTGTCACCCTAGCAGTACCAGCCGAACTCGGTTGAGTCCCTTGCCAGGCTGGGAGGAACATAGAGAGGATATGCCCCCGTTTTTGTTTTATTTGTTTGATGTCGGTTACCCCCCTAAATTGGGGGAAGTGCATTGGTATATGTATGTATGTGTGTACCATTCACAGGCAAGCTTCCTAAGCAATAACAGCAGGAGAAAATTTACCTCCCGGACTTTGGAGGTCTGACATGCTTGAAAAGCTGTGGAAACTGCTGCAACTTGTCAGATAACATACGATGACATTCAGTATTTAGAGTACTTCTCGGTTAGCTGACGTTAAGATGATGGAGCATCAGGATTTATTTGATGTCCTTTATTTATGGGCAACATAAATTCTAAAGCTGAAAGACAAAAA
>NC_090732.1:75535435-75541220 GCF_036898095.1 Palaemon carinicauda | reverse complement strand
AAGGGAGAGGAAGAAAGATTCTAGGATTTATGCCTTAATTGAAACTTAGACAAGATGTTTTTTGTCCATCGGAGGGAGATAGGCTCGCTACAAAACCTGTTGAGCATCTACCACAGGATAAAAGGAGAATGTGTTTCGGGACTAGTGAGTATACTTCCACAGGTAGTGGATAGTGAAGAATGTCCAGCATTTCCAGACTTGTGCCTTCATTATTGGGTCCATGAACCAATACTTAATGAAGGCAAGGGTGGAGACGTTTGTTGTCACTTAGTGGGCTCGCACTCTCAAAGGACCACCAGCAGTTATTATTATCATCATTACTTCCTAAGCTACAACCCTAGTTGGAAAAGTAAGGTGCTATAAGACCAGGGGCTCCAACAGGGAAAATAGCCCAGTGAGGAAAGGAAACATGGAAAAATAAAGTATTTTAAGAATAACATTAAAATGAATATCTCCTATATAAACTAAGAAAACTTCAACAAAACAAGAGAAAGAGAAATAAGATAGAATAGTGTGCCTGAATGTACTCTCAAGCAAGAGAACTCTAACCCAAGACAGTGGACGACCAGGGTACAGAGGCTATGGCACTACAGAAGACTAGAAAACAATGGTTTGATTTTGGAGTGTTCGTGTCCTAGAAGAGCTGTTTACTATAGCTAAAGTCTCTCTTCTACCCTTAACAAGAGGAAAGTGGCCACTGAACAATTACATTGAAGAAACCCCTTTGGTGAAGAAAAATTGTTCGGTAATCAGTTTTGTCAGATGTATGAAGACAGAAGAGAATATGTAAAGAATAGGCCAGACTATTCGGTGTGTGTGTAGGCAAAAGGAAAATGAACTGTAAGCAGAGAGGAGAGCAGGATCCATTGTAGTACTGTATAGCTAGTCAAAGACCTCATATCTCTCTAGTTGTAGTATTTCAATGGGTGGCTGGTGCCCTAGCCAAACAACTACCTGTCTCATGGTTTGACGAAGCCAGAAGGTGCAAAAAGATTATCAGCCCTTAGCTGATTAATTTTACAAAGAAGATTCAACTACTAAACAAGCTAGGTGGATAGAAAGACTGATGAAATTCCATATAAGTGGTTTTGACAACTTATATTGGAGACTGGGTACTCGAGATAGCATCTTAAGCGTCCTCGCAGAACAGAGCAGCAAGACATTGCGATTACTAGTTGTCTTCAAGGGAGACACAGAGAAAGATTCAAACTTAGAGTAGTGGGTTGCTGGGTTTAGTGTCATCTACATGCATGAAGGATATTGAAATCTCTTTCCATACCTTGTATGACTAATGACAAACAAGGTGACATGACGTTCACCTAACATTTTTTTTTTGAGCAAAGCGCCAACAAAAACACAATCTAAAGAGATGTTCTTCTTAAAGGTTCATACTGTGAGCATTCAAAAGAGATGAGAACTCTGGTAACGGCCCAAGTGGAGAGAACTGCTTGAAACTCCCCATAAGAATGTACAGTTCTCAAGAGAAGGAAAAGTCCAGGCCTTACAGTCTATATACTTGCTTAAGGTTGAACAGTAGTCGTTGACTCCATACTGAGGGGAGGTTCTCTTAGCAATACCAGACGTAGAAATCACCTATTAGTTGCAGAGGGATCGAACCAGAGTACTGGCTCATATATGACACCAATTGCATAGGGTGGCCTACTTTACTGGTCGACAGCTACAGAGGATCTACCGCGATATCCAAACATCTGAGCGGAGCCTCACAAAAAGCGCTTAGCTCAGATGATATGTTGGATTTTCTCCACCATTGAAGTGATAGTGGCACAGACCAAGCTCGCCATTTTCATCCTGAATGGAGTTTGTAGAACAGACTTGTTCAAGGGAGAGAAATCGTTTACCCGTCTTTATCCACATGTCACTTTATCTTACCTGAAAGAGACGGCTGTAGAAGCAAGGAGAGCCATCTTGGACGACTTCTGCAAGTCTTTCTCAAGCATTGCCCTCAATTTATTCTAGATAATGAGGAGTTTCACCCATTCCTGAGGATGTGACGGGAACATCATCTAAAAGTGAGTGAACGGAGGGGGAGACTTGATGAACAGATTTGTGATTGATTTGAGGTTTTCTGGCATCCTGACATCTAAGGTCATTGATGCCAATATCATTTATTATAAATAAAGAATAAAAGAATGTTCAATTGAAACCATAAAAGCAAAGATATTTTTAAAGTTGAATAACTTTCAGAAGACCTGCTACTGAAGTAAAGCTAAAAATACCGCTAGCATTGTTCGACACATCATGTCCAAGAATCTTGGCAAGGATTAACCTTCCATCTTCACCTTAAGCCTCAAACAGATACCACCTCGAGCCTCAGATACCCATTTCTTTTGCTATTATAAGTAGGCCATTCTGTTAACAAATGCCTTACTGTCAAGGGTACCAAACAGTCGTCGCAATATAGGTGTTATTGGCCAAGCAGATATTAGTGTCAACCAAGTGTGTCCAATGCGGAGACAACAAAGAGTAGTCTCCTGCTTTCAGGGCATAATGTTATACTTCCAAGGGGATAGAAATTCACTATTTAATATTTCAAACTAAACTATCCCAATGGTGATGACATTTATTAGAAATCAAATTCTTAATAATTGGTAAACAATCATCACAAAGAATGGGATACCTTCTCGTTTCCAGACACGCCTATACATGTGCTGAAATCCATCAAAATCGAAATGTTATACCTCTCAGTCTAATAGTAAAAAGCTATTCTAAAATCTTTAAAAGGTTGCTGGAATTAAAAACTTCTAAAGCTTGAAGGACACTCCTTGCATCACTAAAACTGGTAAACCTGCCCTCCACCTCTAACATTATTTTCTCAATACCGGTCAGTAAATATGGAACAAAACTTTTAAAAGTTTCAAAGCATCAAGACATTTTACTTTTGGTGCTTTTAAGTGAGGAATCCATGTCAACCTAAATCAAATATCAATCCTAAAAACCTAGCTTTGCTTACACATGATCCGTTGACCTTTGATGTATAGATCCGGGTCTGGATGTACTCTCCAAATACAACAGAAATGGACAACAGTACTATTGCTTGTTGAAAACTTAAATCAATTCATATTAGCCCACAGAATAATTTTGTCAATTGCGAGTTGTAGTTTTCTCTCAACCCTTCCCATTCTAGCTGCAACAAATGATATGGAGAAATCATCCACAAAGTTTTGAGAGAATATATTGGGGAATGATGGAGGATATTTCATTATTGACTAATGCAAACTGGGTTACACTTGGCACACTACCCTGGGGAACTCCTCTTCTTGACATTCCCTCTCTGATAGAGTTTACCCTACTCTCACTTGAAAAAATGTGTGAAATGTTTGAATGAATAATGGTAGCTCTCCTCTTAACCCCAATTTATGAATGGTTTCAGGTATACCATATCTAAATGCAGTATCACATGCCTTTTAAAGGTTAAAAAAAAAAAAGAAAAAAAAAACTTTCATTGCGCTATCTGAAGGCAGAGGCTTCAACAAATAGAAGATTTCAGTCGTATCATGATATCAGGCGTTGAATGCATTTTTTAAAATCCGCAGTGGATAGGTGATAAAATACGCTTCTTTTCCAGGTACCACATTAGATCTGCATTGACCATCTTCTACATGATCTTACATAAGCAAGATGTCAATGCAATTGTTCGATAGTTTGCTACTAAAAATTATCTTTACCAGGTTTTAAAAAGGCTAAAATAATAGCTAGTTCCCAAACACTTGAATAATTATAATCATGTCATATTCTGTTAATAATACTTAAAATGAATAACTTGGTATTAACAGGTGAGGTACATGTTCCACCAGGTCCGGGGGTGTACCATTACAAGTAGCAAGTGCAGAATCAAATTCTCTATCTGTAAAAGGAGAATTGCATGACTTCACTTCCTGTTGTAAAATTTAAAACTTTCTTTTCTTCCATGCTCCTATACTGGTGACTAGGAGCTACTATACACTTGCATGATATATTTGAGAAATGATCAGCAAGGGTATTGCTAACCTCAGTTGCTGAAGTCGCATACTGATCATTCACGTCCAACACTGGTGGTGGATTTGCTTGTTGCCTTTTTAACTTTCCTCCACACAGAAGATAATGGTGTTCTACTGTTGCTTGAGGGTACACTCAGGCACACTATTCTCTCTGATTTCTCTTCCTCTTGTTTTGTTAAAGTTTTTATAGTTTCTACCCTAGAGGAAATATTCATCTTAATGATGTTACTCTTGAAATATTTTATTTTTCCTTGTTTCCTTTCCTCACTGGGCTATTTTCCCTGCTTTTCCAACTAGGGTTGTGGCTTAGCAAGTAATGATAATAACAATAATAATAGGAAGAAAAAGATACCCAACACTGGCACCTAGCTTGTTTTATGAGATGACGGAACTGTGCTCTGCATTTCTTGTATATAATCAAATTCTCCTCCGTACGGCGTCTGCGAAAACGAGTTAAAGACGTTCTTGCGGCTCTGTGCAGGGAAGCTAGTTCTGAAGACAACCAGGGGACTGGTCGGTGTTTGAATAACCCCGATTTTTGGGAATCAAATTGATTCCTGCTGTATAGAGGCTTCCATTCAGTAAGTCTACGGCATCATCAACACTTTCAAACTCTTCTGCACTTCCCTCGATTTCACTTAGCTTACGGAATTTAACTCAGTCTGCATTGTCAAGATTTCAACATGGCGATCTTAGTAAAGGGGGACCATTGTTGATGTTTATAATGATTGGTGCATGATTACTAATATGCCAATCATCTGATGTCCTCCAATTTAAATCAAGAAGGCAGTTAGAGCTTGCAATTGAAAGGTCAATGCATATAAGAGTTCATGTCTGAACATGAAAGTGTGTGGGTTATCCTTTACTAAGGAGTCTGACATCCTCGTTTTCCACAATTGATGATATATTGCCCCTGGTGTTTGCTAAAACATTACCCCATTAAAGATGTCTCCTATTCAAATCTCCAAGTATAAGAAAAGGTTGAGGGAGTTGTTGAATCACCTCTATGACATTATCATAAGAAATGTTACCCTTTGGAGGCAAGTACATAAAGCAAATTGTACATTTTCTCCCTAAATCAATATGTACAACGACTGCCTTCAGAGATGTACGAATACACAAAGATATTTGGGAAACATCTTGACGAACGTATAGGAGATTTCCACCAAGACTCCCTATTCAGTGATCACATGGTGTCCTATAACTAATATATTCGTAAGGACAAGTAGTATTATCATCAAGTTTGCTCTCCCGTAGACATATAATCATGGGGGATATTCATGAATGAGGAGCTTGAGTTCTTTCTATTTGGCCATTATACCCTGACTATTCTATTGCAAAATGGAGGAAAAAACTATGGTTTCTTTTTGGAAGACCCCTTGGATGAAGTTTTCCCATTAGAAATTTTTGATCTAACACTCTTTACTGGTGGTTTTATTAGAGAGGACCTTGAGAGATTGGGTTTTGTGTTTGTGATTTTCTTTTTGTTCTTTTGATCTAATTGTACAGGGGGATGGTAGACCTCAGTCTAAATTTCTGATTTATCTAAATTGTCTTCTGGTTGATCAGATACATCAACAGACAAATCATCATATTTATTTCATGTCATAACTCTGATTCTTCTTATGGAAAAGGGGGATAGAGATGGAGGTCTCTCTCTTTTCCAATTAATAGGTGGTGAGCTACAAGGTTTTTGCACCTTACCCACAACAGGTGCAACAGGTAACTTAGTTTCAAGTAGAACTTACATCAAATATGACAAGAACATGCCCTGAGAGAGATTAGTA